>NC_056733.1:1993227247-1993469747 GCF_019279795.1 Protopterus annectens | reverse complement strand
TTGATGTTATATTCATACATATATATATATATATATATATATATATATATATATATATATATATATATATATATATATATATACATATAGCTGTGGGATCCCTGCCAAATACCGAATGCTTGAAATACCGACGCCCGAAATCCCCAGCCTACATGACCAAATGACCACATTACCGACAATGTAAAATACCGAAGTTCGGAATACCGATGTGGTAGGATGTTATCTATGAGATGCACTAATCTGTAGCAATGAGCAGGGAGCTATAAAGGTGTAGTAACACAACACCTGCTCATACAACGCATAACAGTAACAGAAATGTCTGACGACTGCTATAGTGTGCCTGGGGAAATCGGGAAACTCTATACCAGGATACAATCACAAAAATGTAAGGAGGTACTGGTCATTAATGGCTATGTTTATCACTTGGAAAAGAAGCCTCATACAAGATGTTATTGTTGCTGTAAACTCAAATGGAGTGGTAAATGTAAGGGTAGGACAGTAACACTCTCGTCTGAAGGTGAAGAACTTCTAAAGAGTATCCCCCACAACCATGTTGAGAAATATGCAGTGTGTGGTGCACTAAAGGAGAAAGCGTCGATGTCCAGAGATACTCCTTGCATGCTCGTGGAGAATGTGATGACATCAACATCCCTGGATTGTGTGCCAAGCTTGCCTAATAAGAAAGCTCTGCTACAACAAATTAGAAGGGTGAGAACGAAATATGTGAATGAAACATACATCCCTGACCTTACATTAGAGAACCTGGAGATGTCTATGTTTCTATTCCAAAGTGGAGTATTCATTTAAAAGCGTATGGTGAACCCCACTTCCCAGCTCACTGTAGTGGTCTTTAGTACACTGAACAACCTCCATGACCTAAGTGTAGCCACCATCTGGTTGATGGACAGTACATACTTCTGCAAAGGTGTACTATGCAGGCAACTGTATAGTATACACGGCATGGTAAAGTACGGAGGTTAAAGTAAATGTGTACCGTTAATGTATTGCTTAATGTCTAAGAAGTCATTGCAGGCATATAACATGATGTGGCATTGTGTGCTTTACCTAATGTCTGTGCATGAGTTTCAACTAAGTTTACAGTTCATACTCTGTGATTTTGAAGTGGCAGCTCTGAAAAGTATTAGGTTGAACTTTGCTGACATCAGAGTGAAGGTCTGAGTGTTTCACTTCAGTCAGAATGTGTGGAGGAAGGTGCAGCAAACAGGGTTGGGTAAATTGTATAACTCAAATCACACCTTCCAATTAGTGGTGAAATCCTTGGTTGCCCTAGCATTTCGGAGTGAATTGGACATCATTCCAAGCTTCAATCTCTTAAAGGAGACATTCCTGCATGACAGGAGGTAGATTGTATAATATTTTTCAGACTGGTACATATTAGGGAGGTTAAGAAAGTTTTCAACACGTTCAACAACAGTTATCAGGTTTCTGCCATTATTCCCCATTCCTTTTTGGAATGTTAGTGAATTAAACCGCCTGTTTCTTCCGCGAATGCAGAATTCAGTAGACGCTTGGCATCGCCGATTAAAGTGTTTGATTGGATGTAGGACTTTTGATCTATCAGTACTCATGGGTGCTTTGGCTAAAGAACAAAATCATGTGGACGGATTGCCGGAAAGATTAATCACAGGCTGCCATCCTTCACCTAAATGTAAGAAGCTTGTACAGAGACACAGTCAGTTCCAACAACTTCTGGATAATCAGAGTGCCTATACGTGTTTGGAATTAGTTAGAGCTATTGCAAGGTTGTTAAAGATATGATACTGTTGCCGTTGTTGTACCAGGAAACACTGGGTGCCTGTTCCACATACTTGGGGTTTATTGTGTTAAATGTTGTTATGCAATGTCCTGTTGGGTATGACATGTGACAAGGAATTACTTGGTTGTATGCCGTCAAGCCACTAAACATAGTGATGTACTTCTCTTCAAAGCGCACAGGGTGATTATGCTTGTTTTACAGCGGGACTAGTCTATGGTGCATGTGTGTTGGTTGTAGTCATCAGGGTCATGGTTTCGAGATTGTGGGCTGGCGGTATTTTGAGCATAGGTATTGTGATGCTTCTGTAATGTGGTCATTCGGTCATGTAGGCTCAGGATTTCGGGCATCGGTATTTCAAGCATTCGGTATTTGGTAGGGATCCCATAGCTGTCTATCTGTCTATATTTACAGATATATATTTGTCCATATGTTCATACATGTTTGGCTCATAATTTTGGCCTGTACCTCATTCTCTTGGCAATTGACATGGATGATCTCAGGATTGAAGTCAGTAACTAATGACGGCACTTTTGTGTTTCAGACTTCAACTCCTTCAAAATATGTGTTTTAATACATATAACTGTTTAACTAGCAATGTTTTAAGTGTATAAGAGCAATATTTGACATATATCCTTATTAGCACCCACATTTCGGCACACCTTGTCCAGAATTCATGCATTAAAAGGTTGTGTGGTATGATATTACTACATTTCCTGTACTGTTGAATGCTTGTGCTGGATGATATGTTTGTGAAAACATTAGGGTTATGTATATCTGTCATAGCTTCGTGGTAAATAACTTTGTGTATGGTGTGCAAGGTCCTGGGTTTGAGTCTTGCCAAGGCTGTTTATTTTGTTGCTGGCAGAACAAGGGCCATTGGCTACAGAGTGATTAAGGCACTTTTAAGCAGTTGTAAGTGGGTTTGCATGGGTTTGCGCAATGGTAAGCACTGCTAACTTCCGGTCACAGTTTCTTGCACTCAGTTAGCTTCTAAATTGCTTAACCTGTGTAGGCAGTGCTTACTCCCATACAAACAGGCTTAAACCCGCTTACTGCTGCTTAGAAGTTTTTACTCCCGCTTACCCCTGCGCTAATTTCTTTAAAAGAAAAGAAAAAGGGGTTGATAGGAAAGTGGTGAAAAAGGGGCACAAAGAGGGAAAGACAGTAAGGGAAATAGCCAGGGATGTGCAGGAAGGGTGTAGGGAGGGTCCATAGCTGCCCATTTCTTCTACAGCAACAGCTGTGCATGTACACTGAATGTGGAGATAGATTTGGACACTCAAACCCCTGGGTGGGGGTGGGGGCAACAATAATTCATTGTAATGCCATTTAGACCAGATTATGTGTCCAGTGGACATGTGTGCGAAATGGACAGCTATGTATGGGGCAAGACATTTTTGTGAGAACAGATTGCCCTTTTTTTTCAGGTGAAAGTGGGATGTTGGGGAGAGGTAGTAGGTATATTTGGGGATGTAGGCTGAGTAGGTTAACAGACAAGACAAACAAGATGTATACAATATCAGTATATGACACATGTGGGGGGTAAACACCTTCGATGGGGAGGGGTGTTTGGAAGTCGCAAGCCCATGAGCCCCCAAATGGAAACAGTGGGACTGAGGTCCCCACCCATGGGCAGTCACCACTGCACCTTCATGGCCCCAAGGGTGGCTGTGCTGGGGGCTGGGTAGGAGGGGCAGGCTCACACTCTAATTGCATCATACAGCCCTCAAGCTGGCATAGCCAGTCTCAGAACTCCCTGTCGAGCTCCCTACACACCACGGCCCTGACCTCACGGCGGGTGACAGGTATCTCTCTGCCCCCACCCCCCTGGGAGTGGGGGCAGGTGACAGGTACCTCTCAACCCCTGCTCCCGGGGGGGGCGAGCCCCACCCCCTGTATTGGTTCCACCCGAAGGTGGTGCAGGGCCTACAGAGGAGGAGGTCCCAGGCTGGGCCCCAGACATGCTGGTGCCCAGTGCCATGGCCAGCTGAGGTGGGACAGGTGGGTACACTGGGACCGGCCTTCCCATATGAGCTATAGTGTTGCAGTTTTAAGAATGATATGGGTCTGTAATAGTCAACAGCATTCAGGTTTAGTTATAACAGCATGCATAGGTATTCCCATTAACCAAAGACACCAGATTTACAACAGTTGCAGAACAAGCAGAACACATGCATATATGGCACTTCAGTGGCCATTACAACAGCATGCAGGTTTCATTGATGGCAACAGGCCACCAGTATGGGGGTATTTTAACATGGCACATGCATAAAACCAAATGTGAATATTTGTAAACCAATTGGACATATGTTCCAACAAAAGTATGGAGTGTACATGTACCCACTGAGGTGTGTAATTGGGTTATTGTTGCACATATGGTGGGGGTGAGAGATAGAGGTCATTTAACAAATAATATATCCCTGTAGTTTTCTCAACTTTCTTAGTCACTGCAGTGATCTGTCCCTAACATGTATTATTACACTACCCAATGGCCTTACATTGTACAATGGTATGTTTGTAGATTAGTATATACGTGGACTGTGTCTTACGTATAGTCTACACCTCTTAACTGTTATAGCTGTTGAGAAAATCATTGTTAACAGTACCCGCCAAATTCTACACATACTCCCAGATGCCATGCTTGTAGACAAGTATATGAGTGAACTGTGTTGTAACTACAGTCTAAACTTCTTACCTGTTATAGCTGTGGGGAAAATCATTGTTAACACTGCCTGACAGATACTATGCATACTCCCAGATTCCATGCTTGTGTTCAAGTATATGAGTGAACTGTGTTGTACCTACAGTCTACACCTCTTACCTGTTATAGCTGTGGAGAAATCTTTAACACTACCTGACAAATACTCCCAGATTCCATGTTGATGTTATACAAATACCTAACAGTCCATTATTGCGCACACTCTGGTCAAGACTTGACATGATGCAGGTGTTAATGTGACATATTTTGGAATAGCTGTCATACACTTTGGGTGAGATGCTACAATGACAGGTTTGTTTCCATATACATTCTCTTTTTATGTTCAGGTCTGACTATCCTTTATATGTCAGTATAAGCTGCCTACATTTCTTGGATCATCACACTTATTTGTCAGGGGAACAGGTTACCAGGCAGCAGATTTGGGCTCGTTATCTGGACATGCTGGACAGATTAGAACAGTTGAGGGGTATGACTATGCATACAGCTTACTACCTGAACATTCTGCCACAGTCTGTAGAGTTGATGGTTATGGTTATGCTTACAGTGTACTATCTGAACATTCTAGCAAAGTCTGTGCAGTTGTTGGGACTAATTATACATGCAGCTTTTTACCTGAACATTCCTGCAAACTCTATACAGTTGTGGGGTATGATTATGCATACAACTTACTGCCACTCTTGGGATTCAACCCCCTGATGTGTGTGGTAAAAATATTACAGTTAATATCACAGTACACTGTGCTATCAGGGAATTGGTGTAAAGCATTCCAATGTTTTCTGTCTAAGTCTCCCTCAGTTGTTCTGTATGACTGACCTCTTGGGACTTCCAAAATTGTTATACTGAACTTCCTACACATTTTAAATGCGTTCAACGGTGTGGGTAAAACTGCTTAATGCAACAGTACTATTTATAGAATGCAACACTACAACAACATATGAAAGCGGAATGTACACACGCACTCCTGGGGTTAGTTTTATTCACAAGATATTACACCTTTATTTCTATGTAACCTATTTGACAGTCTTCCTGCCGTATTGTCTGGTTTATTCAGTACATCCCATATACAATACATTTTTATACTGGTACAACACTTTCCAGAACTGTTATATTTATTTGTTATGACAGTACATGCAGGAATATTACTAACCTGCCTCGCAACGCAGCCTTTGCAGCCTAGCAGCATGGGCTTGCAGGTTTGCAGCCCACTCATTTGCAGCTGTCATAGAAATACAGTGATATTTAGCCATTACCTATCCATAGTATACACAAGCTAGGCAATCATTATCTACGTAGTAGAATGGGTACTTACTCAGTGCTGGGGCATCAGCCATCTGCCTTGCTTCTTGGATCCACTGGTCCAAGAGATCACCCCTCCACCACTTCAGGTCAGCATGGTGATGCCTGACCTGCTCACCAGTCCAGGGGATGCCAGTGGCACTGGTGAGGTCACAGGCGAGACTGTCCCATGCCTCCACTTTATACTGAGAGCTCTGGTACTGGCCCTGCAGTAGTCTCTCCTCATGGTGTTTTATCATGAGCCATACCATGAATCTGAACTCCTGGGTGCCCCAGCGCTGTGCTCTAAATCGAATGCCTTCCCCAGCTCCAGCCATTCTGCCTACGGTAGGGAGCTGCAACCAGGTATGGGAATTATTGGCACCTGTGGGGTTTGAATACAGCCAGTTTCATACACTTTCCCATGATTGGACAGTTTTGAAAAGGCTAAGCTCTGGGCACATCTTTTTACTTAATGTTGACATTGCTTAAAGAGGCATACCACTGGGCAGATTGAGTTAGCCGGCCTACACATTGTTTACACCACATAGGCTGACCTGTGCAATGCTTAGCATTGCTTAATATCTAATTAGCATTATATTTTCCTTTTGACATTGATTTATTATTTGTTACATGTTATATCTGTGTCTGGTATCTGTGATTCCTGTGTCCGTACACTGTATAGGGTCCTGGGGACTTCAACACTTTATTACAATAATGCCACATATCTGGCCTTACTGCAGTACTCCAGTTCACATATTTATGTTATGTGGCAGGTTATACAACATCACACTGTACGGTGATTCATTTCACATGTTCAGTTTGATTTTCCTATGATGTGGATTTGTTTGTTGACACCTCAGTGTTATGTACTGCTATAATGGGTTAGTGGTTAACGACTGTGACTGTACTGTACAAGGTCCTGGGTTAGAGCCTTGCAGAGGTTGTTTATTTTGTTGCTGGGCAGAACACCGGCCATTGGATACAGAGTGATTAAGGCACTTTAAAGCAGTTGTAAGTGGGTGTGTGCATGTTTGCACAGAGCTAAGCACTGCTAATGTCCAGTTACACTTTCCTTTACTCAGTTAGCTTCCATTTTGCTTAATTTGTGTAGGCAGTGCTTAGCCCTGTGCAGACGCACTTAAACACAGATGGATGTGTATCTGCCATGGCTTAGTGGTACATCACTTTGCCTATAGTATGCAGGGTTCAGGGTTTGTAACTTGGAAATGCTGATTATTTTGTTGCTGGGCAGGACAAGAGCTGTTGGATACAGAGTGACTAAGGCACTTTTAAGCAATTGTAAGCGGGTTTGCGCTGGTTTGCGAGAGGATAAGCGATGCTAACCTCTGGTTACATATGCTTACAGACAGTTAGCTTCAATTTTGCTTAACCTGTGTGCGCATTGCTTACCCCCACGCAAATGGGCTTAAACCCACTTACTAGTGCTTAAATATGCTTACTACCTCTTAATACCGCTTACTATTACTACATTTTAGACAGTAATAGTGTAATGGTTCTTGGGGAGGTGGGTGATTTGGAAAATGTATGGAGTTATCATTCATTACTCAGTTTACCTTCCATTTGTATCTGTGATACTTTATGAGACACATGTGATTATCTGTGGACTTTGCAACATTATGACACTGATACCTCACATCTTCATTAAATGCAGTACTGCAGTTCACACATATATGTTATTTATTAGGTTATGCCACAAAAATAGTTATCATATAATGATTTGAAGAGGAAATGGAATGTACTGCAGTGGGACACAAACCAGGAATGCCTGCTCGTTAGGCGAATGCTCCGACCACTACACTATTGCTGTGCTGCTTCATTTGCATATATCTTCCTTGTTATCCTCTTCAGCCTTTTAAGCTACTATAACCGTAGCTAAGCAATGGGCACACCTGTGCACCTATGGTTAGCTGTACTCAGATTTTAAGAAATTAATAAAAGGGTTTCTTCTTTTAATTTATATGTAACGTTGCTGTTGTACACATGTGGGGACTGTTTTTGAGGATATGTGGACACCTATGATCGATCTCGCTCATTTCTTCCCACTTTCTACTGTTCTACATTGCAGGGTCATGTTTATTCTGAGAGCTCTGCTCTCAAACACACCCCCTGCACTTGTACATGCTCCATGTAAGCCTAGGAGCTCAGGCAGCATGCCTTCATTGATATGCATGGCGTGCTGCCGTCCTGCTCCTAAACGGGCGCTTCCGTGCAGGACTAAGCTAGTCCTTCATGGAAGATTAGTGAATCCAGGGGTTACTCATTTTAGTCTATCTTGTTATGATTAGCTGTTATGCTCAAAGTACTTTTTTTGACATCAGTTCATATGCTAGTGATACCTTTAAAGAAAATGCTTGCCATACATGTTTCTAATTAAAGTGCATGCAATCAGACTAGAAAATATGGGTCTATATTATATAGTCGAAGTTTCAAAACTTTGAACCTCACATGGGCAAACTCATATGAGCGAAGTTCGAAACATTGACTCAACCTGGAAACATCAAAAATCTGGACAAGGCCCATGAAAAATAGGTGCAAATCTGTATGCTGATTAACATCTAATTTGCATACATACTTACGTAACCCCACCCACTCCAATGGAATTGTGGGATACCAACTTTCAAACGCAAACTGAAGAACAGACAACTAAAATATGACACCATAGTCCCCTTGCAGCCATTCCAATGTCCCATTACTTGGCTATTTCGCCCCATTTACCATAAACACTAATGTATGCATACTGCTTTACTTCTACAATAATTATTTCGATTTTATTTTTACATTTTACAGCACAACAATGCAGAAACACTTATAGACGTCATCTGGCAAACAAAGCAATACTGTCTCACAATGAAAATAGGTTTGACATTAAAACTTCTCTGCCCTTGAAACTCACATTCATTGAAACAGCATTGAAACCCACATCCAAAGAAAATGCATCTGGCCAGTGGTGGATAGAGATTACCTTTGGGCTGTTTTCAAATCATTTGCCCCTTGCACATAAAACAAGAAACTTACATGTGTTCTTTTCTTTGATACACCTTCCTGACTTTATTAAATTATATTCTTTGTATAATACAACACACTTGTTAGACAGAGAGCATTTTAAATTTGTTTGAACATTTTACCAGTAGGCTGTACTCAGGCAATGAAACAAAATGTATGAACCAATAATGACAAAACTGCCCAATTCAGAACATTTCCATCATAAAAGTCTACTTCCACACCCACACTATAAATAGAATGACAGTAGTGTAAGTCATAGGCATATTGCACAACGGCTCACACTTATTTTCAATTTCATTTTTTGGAGGGAGGGGTACAAAAGGTCAAAAACCAGGGACACATTTTAAACATTGCTTGTATAATTTTGTAAACATTGCTTGTATAATTTTGTAAAGTTGCTAGAATAAAATGTTGTGTTACCACCATGCATTTCACTGGCAAGTTTTGAACCCAATCAGAACAACATACCACTATGCCAAATCAGCAGCTTCCCGAAAAATAGGAAGATTAAAACTTAATGGCTATCATTTAGTGAATACATCACTTTTCAACATAACTGTCAAACTCTTAGCACAAAAAACCTGGACAAAGCCAATAATAGGGGAATACAAATTCAGTTCTCACTTCTCACTATAAACTGTTAACCTCTTAGCACAAAAAACCTGGACATTGAAGCCAATAATGGGGGAATATAAATTCAGTTCTCACTTCTCACCATAGCTCTCAACTCTTAGAACAAAAAACCTGGACAAAGCTCACAAGTGGTGGTGGCTTAGAACTTATCAGGGACACTTTTTAAACATTGCTTGTATAATTTTGTAAAGTTGCTAGAATAAAATGTTGTTACCACCATGCATTTCACTGGCAAGTGTTGAACACAGAACCCTATACACTACAGTCACAACAACATACCACTATGCTAAATCAGCAGTTTCCTGAAAAACAGGAAGAATGAAACTTAATGGCTATCATTTAGTGAATAATTTCAGTTCTCACTTCTCATCATAGCTCTCAACCTCTTAGCACAAAAACATGGACAAACAACAAAGCCAATAATGGGGGGGGTGTATACAAATTGTGTTCTCACTTCTCATCATAGCTTTCAACTCTTGGTACAAAAAAAAGTTCTCACTTCTCATCATAACTCTCAACTCTCAGCACAAAAAAAAAAAATCTGGATAAAGCTCAGAAATGGTGGTGGCTAGGGACATTAGGCTCTTTTTACCCTGTATAAAAGGTATAGGGTTTGCGCCTGAATACCTCTAGCCACCAGGTGTATTACATGGGGACATTTACACACACACACACCCTTTGTTCCTTACCTACTTGCAAATGGCAGCATATACAAAGTCCGTCCCTCTCCCAAAAACAGCACAGCATATACAAAGCCCCCCTTGCAGCTCTTTCCAAAACCCTCTCATTGTCGCAGCACAGTTACTTCTGTCCAACATCCTCTTGCAGCCAGTTTCTGATGGAAATGGATGCTTTTTCAAGCAAAGCAGTTCCTGCCAGCCGGAAATAATGATGTGAGCTCCTTGAGCTCAATTCCGACTGGCTGATGTAGCTGACGTCATTGTGCACGGGATGATGTCAGCTCCGACAGCGGGAAAACTCAAACAAATAAAAAAACAAAAGCAAAAAATGAAATGAAGGGGTGCCACTCGGGAAACATGGCACCCCTTCATTTGGACCCCAAAACTCGGTAAAAGCAGAGTAATTCAGGATGGTTGGGCAGTCTGACTATATAATAAAAAAAAAAAAAAAACTTACCTTATCACTCTGAGCAGGGGGGCAAGCCCCCCTGCACCCCCCCAACTTAAATATTCCAACAATTTCCCATTCTGCGTGTGAAAAGCCGTTAACTTTCACCTTTGACCTATCCGATGTTCGATCATATGATGTCGGTCATCTATGATTCGAACATCGGAATGGTTGCTCATCTAATATAGACCCGAAAATTCATGTCTTATAGAAGATTATTTTATATATACAATAAGGACTAAAGATAGTACTTCAACGTATAAAGGAAAAATAGTTACTAAAAGGCAATGGATTATCCTGAACTAGAATGCAGCCTATCAGCTGATGCTATTTGAGCATAAACATTAATTGGAGTTTCTTTTACATGCTTTGTATGTGTCACTGTTTAAGCAGAGATAGGTTTGAAAGGAAGGAGGGAGATTTTTCTGTTTTTCTTTCAATTAAAATAAAAAAAAAAATGATACCTACCATACTCTGAGTGAATGTCGTGTCTGCCACATAGCTAATTATTGTGTGACTGTGTCTTAGCTATAAGTTTGAGCCCCTCAGTATTCTTTTGCCTTCTGTTTTACCCTGAGCAATTCAGTTAATCAGTCATTTTAGGTCACCCTTGACAAGGAGTACGTCTGCCAAGTAGGTTGATTTAGGCAACAAATAAAGAAGCATTGAGCTATAAGTAGAAATAAGCATTATTAATACATGGAAAATATGAAAATATGTAGTACATTATTATGTAGTAACCACATATCAGATTAAATCAGATAACATAGCAGATATCTGCATTTCGACCTTTCACTTATAATCTAAACAACTATGGCTTAAATGAAGCAAATACGACAACAGAAGACATGAAAGAATTTTTTTCATTACTCACTATTTTTACTAAGCATACCTCCTGTTTCATTACTTCATTATCCTGAAACAACTGCTTGACTACTCAGTATTTATTTATTTATTTATTTATTAAATAAATAAATAAATAAATAAATAAATAAATAAATAAATATAAAATTACTTCATTATCCTGAAACAATTGTTTGAGTACTGAATATACTTCTATTTTATATATATACATATATATATATATATATATATATATATATATATATATATATATATATATATATATATATGGGTTACCTTCAGTTCATTGACAGCTCATTTCACTGACAAGCAAATCAGCAAGACCAATTCACTGAAAGTTCATTTCACTGACAACTCATTTCACTGAAACTCATTTCGTCGACAGTTATATATTGCCTGTTTCCCACTGTAGTGCGATCCTGGAGTTAGAATATATTGTAATGGGGGGGATACCCCCCCACATACTTTGGTTGTATATTGTTTTCTGCAAAACAGTTATTCATTGCACTTGTAAGTATCCATCTGTATAGTTTAAAACATTTATAATATGTGGGGGGCTGTGCCCCCCCCCTTAGTATATATCCTAACTCCAGGATCGCACTACACTAATAACAATAATAATAATAATAATAATAATAATAATAATAATAATAATAATAATAGGAAAATAATTTTGACCAAAGGTTAGAAGAGTAATTCCCAGAAAGTTAGCACCCTTGTCACTAAAATAAGTGAACAACTCAGGGACTTAATAAAATCTACCAAAGCCAAGTTTACATTCACAAGGCAGTTTTAGTTATGTTCATAATCTCACAAGCACAATGCAGCAGTGCACTGAGCTAATTGTGAACAGTGTTACCAGCACTGAGGCTGATGATATAGTGAACCTACTGGCTGATAAATTTAGCTCTAACTTTACCACTCTCTCCTCTGTCTGTCCCTCAAGATATACCTGAAATTGGCTTGCCTCCAGCTATCCCACAAGACCAAGTCCTTAAAGTACTACATTGATGGAGTCTGACAATATCCCAGATGCATTTTAAATAGCAGGAAGTACAATTTAGCCTCACCCCTAACAACTTTGTTCAATCTCACCCTCTATACAGGTTTTGTACCAAGTGAATGGAGTACAGCTACAGTCATTCCCCTGCATAATGGAGGACCTTCCACAAACCCAGGCAATTGCAGACCCATAAGTCTGACCTGCCTCATATGCAAAGCCATGGAAAGACGTATCATGTCACTAATCAGTCAGAATATAGGGACCCTCCTAACACTGGACCTGTATTTACTGGATTTGTAAAGGACAGGTCATGCTTACTCAGCCTGGTGAACTTTTTTGAAAAGGTCAACAAAACAATGATTGAATGCAAAATGGTACACACCACTTGCCTCAACCTGGCCAAAGCTTTTGACACAATTCCCTATTCAAGCATAGTAAAAAAGCTAAATAAACTGAGGATAAACTTCTGTTATCACCCACTGGATTGCCAAGTGGCTCACAGATGGGATGCAAATAGTCAAAATAAGGGAAGTTACTTCCAGAAAGAGACCAGTCACACTAGAGTCCCCCAGGGTTCTGGGCTAGGATCTCTCCTGTTTGGCATCTACTTTTCTAAAGTACAACCCACTACAAGTGGCTGTGGATGACTAAATTTGCAGATGACTGCAAGCTAGGAGCAGTCATTGAATCCTCAAATGATTTGGCCATCTTTCAGGAAGGTTTGTCTCAAATAAATAACAAGTGCCAAAATCATGGAGTAAAACTAAATGCCAAAAAAATGCATTATTGTATCCTTTGGGAAGTCATCTACCCCAGAGAACTACCACACTGGCAATAAACCCCTAAGGGTTGTTCAGGATTTGGGAACTTATGTGGACAGTGACCTAACTTCTGATCAGCATGTATCCATTGTTGTAAGAAAGTCCTTCTATATTGCACATCTTATAAACAAAGTGATTGTGTCTAGATCTAGGGATATCATTGCCCCCCTTTACTGAGCCCTCATTAGGCCAGTCATTGGATATAATGCCCCTTTGGCATGTATCTGTCCAGATTCATGCAACAACTGGAGCAACCACAGAGATACCTTACTAAAAGGATACAAGGCCTTAACAACATGTCCTACATGGACTGACTCAGAGACCTGCCACTATAGTCAGTATCCTACTGACTGCTAAGAGGTGACCTGTGTCTGGCATGCAATGCATCCTCTGACTCATTACTGATGGATTTAATGCACATCAGCATGTCAGTTGACATCAGAAATACACAGACTAGGGATGTAAACCTCTTTTGTAACATCAACAGAATGGATTGGAGGGACAGGTACATCTCACAAAGGATACAGCTGCTATGGAACAGACTAACCATCCATAAAAAACAAAGTTAATCCCTGTTCATATTCAAGTGCAACTTAGACCTATGGGTGGGAAACAGAAAATTTACCCTGGGACTTCTCCATGTAGAACTAATGGACAGAGGCAGCTTCTGAATGCTTTATCCCATGCATGGGTCAACTTAAATTGTTTATGATATGACCCCCAGTTATTCTCATTAGGGGGTAATACATAATTATCGACCTTGGGATATGTAAGGCCAATTTATAATCAAATGGGATAGGTTATTTCACACACAAAAAGGGAAATTGTCTATGCTTAAAATGGCCCACAAGGGCAGCTAGCCTTGTACTTATCTATGAACCTATACACTTATTCTTATTTGAATTTTCCATAAAGAATAAAAACCTCATTTCTTGTTTATAATATATATATATATATATATATATATATATATATATATATATATATATATATATATATATATATAGTAGTGCAAATATCCCTTCTCACAGACATTTTATATTCCCTCACAATGTCACTCCAGCCCTGTGAATTGCCCTGAAATATGTTTATCTCCTTCATTAAAACTTTGTTTTGACTGTTTCACCTGCTGTGATTCTGTGAAATACTTCACCACTTTAAATATGTATGATGACTAAGCTTATAATCTTACTTTACTGTTTACTATATAGTGTCATATTCTTGCTTATTTTCATGCTTTGTGCATTACCCATGCTGAAATAGGCCTATAAATGGATCAGTCCACTACCACAATAAATTAACTAACTAATAACTAACTAACCTTTAGTGAACAGAAATTGTACGCCCCAGCTTTGTACATACAGTTCTTCTGTATTGTTCTGTAGAAATAAGACTGATAACTACACAGAATACAAAGGCGGTTGATCACATTCCCTACCTCTGAAGTGCTGTGATAAAATGCGATAGTTAACCATACACAGGCATCAGGAAGGTATGGCAGTCATCAGTGCTGATGGAACTTGTGGAGTTGCCACAGTTTTGGATTGATGAACATTTCTGAGAAACATTTACAGAGTGACCCAGGAATCCACTTGAAAATTTTTTCATTCTAAACTTTAAATTAATCTAGCCCCTAGAGCAAGGAATCTATCTATTTAGCACAGATACATAGGTGCTTAAATCCAACACAGATAATTATCTCGCTTTCTGCTAGAAAGTTGGATGAGATGTTTAGAGGGAAGACAAGACAGAATATCCCAATTTGATGGTCTTCTATAGTTGTTGCGCTGTATTAGAATGAAATATGTAAATTAAATAAGTAAATAAGTGAATCAACCTTGTGCAGCTTATTTGTTATTAGCAGTGCAAGTAAAACTACACTGAGTGTGTGTGTGTGTGTGTGTGTGTGTGTGTGTGTGTGTGTGTGTGTGTGTGTGTGTGTGTGTGTGTATTTTATATATATATATATATATATATATATATATATATATATATATATATATATATATCTTGTAGATCATAAACAAAGACATTGGTAACCTCCAAACTCTGGATCCCACCCAGTTTGGGTTTGTGAAAGGTAGATCATGCCTCCTGAACCTGATCGACTTCTTTGAGGCAGTCACCAAAGCCGTGGATGAGGGTAAGGTGGTTCACACAGCCTGTCTTGACCTCGCCAAGGCTTTTGACACCTTCCCCCATTCTGGAATTATAGCTAAAGTCCCTAAACTAGGTATAAATCCCTATGTCACAAGATGGGTTGCCAACTGGCTCACTGACAGAACCCACACTGTAAAAGTTGCAGACTCCAAATCTGACCTCAAAGCAGTGACAAGTGGAGTACCACAGGGTTCCGTCCTGGGACCTCTCCTGTTTGGTATCTACTTCTCTGAAGTACAGGCTAACACAGAAGGCCTCTGGCTAATGAAGTTCGCAGACGACTGCAAACTAGGAGCCATAGTTCAAGTCCCCAAATGATGTGGACATCCTACAGAAGGGCCTCACTGAGACAGATGCCTGGTGTCAGAGCCATGGCCTCAAGCTCAATGCCAAAAAGTGCAGTGTCATCCCCTTTGGTAAAAACTCTGTACCCATGAACTACCACATAGGCAGCAATCTACTTAACACCGAATGCGTGATAAGAGACCTTGGGACCCAGGTGGACAGTAGTCTCTCCTTTGATAGTCACATCGCCACAGTAGTCAGGAAGTCCTTCTATATGGCACACCTCATCATAAAAGGGTTCTCATCCCGGGAAAAAGAGGTCATTGTTCCCCTCTACTCGTCACTCATTAGACCCATTATAGAGTACAATGTCCCTTTTGGAATGTACCTCGCAAGACATCTGCAGCAGCTGGAAAGGCCACAGAAGTACCACACAAAGGGGACTACTGGCCTCAAATAAATGCCCTACACTGACCACCTCAAAAATCTCCAGCTTTACTCCGTAGCATATCACGTACTCCGAGGTGATCTCTGCCTCACATATAAAGCTATGTCAAACCCAGAGCTGTTGGACATGCTACACCTAAAGAAATCCCGCTCCCTCTGAGCTACACGCTCTAGGAACCTAAACATTGTCACCACAATAAACAGGACACGCTGGAGTGATAGATTCCTGTCCCAGAGACTTCCTATACTCTGGAACAAGCTACCCATCTTTGTCAAGCAAAGTTCTTCAGTAGCACTCTTCAAGAAAAATCTTGATGAGTGGATGAGAAACAGGAAATACACCCCGGAGATCACTTCAGTGTCTCTGCTGGACAGTGGCAGAGGAAAATAACTTTCTTGGGTGGCGTAAGCTATGGAACCTTGCTGGCTAGGCTTATGTAGGCCCTTGGGCTGATAGCCTAGTACCTACTTATGAACCTATGAACCTATATATATATATATATATATATATATATATATATATATATATATATATAAGTGTGTGTGTGTGTGTGTGTGTGGATTCACTTTATAAGCTTGAAATGCTGTAACTTCAAATTACAGAATCTAGAGCCCATAAAGTAGAAAATCCAAATACCCGAAACCACACAATCATGAAGCCCTAAATCTCGAAACCGCAAAACCGCGAAATTCAAACTCCCAACACATGCAAACAAATCACACACACACACACACACACACACACACACACACACACACACACACACACACACACACAAGTAAACAAGCACACACACCTACCCTGATTATATGCAGGGGGAAAGCCCCCCCCTGCACACACCCTCACTTAAATATTCTAACTCCAAGGTCACACTACATACATACACAAACAAAACTCCACCACACAAACTACATTCCTCTCACACACACACAGCACAGTAACAACACACACTAACACAAACTACAGCCCCCACCCAACACCCTTAAACATAAACACTTACCTGAATTCACGAACACATCGCAACACCAGAACCACTAATTCAAAATCTCCCGCATTCGAGATTTTGAATTTCGCACTTCTGTGGTTGCAGTCTTCCGATCCTTCCACTTTATGAACTTGAGATACTGAAATTCGAGATTTCAGTATTCCGAGCTTATAAAGTGTTCCCATAAATATATATATATATATATATATATATATATATATATATATATATATATATATATATGTATATATATATATATATATATATATATATATATATATATATATATATATATATATATATATATATACACACATACACATATAAATATATATATATATATATATATATATATATATATATATATATAAAATACATAGATATAAAGATCAACATGGATCTACTGCAATTGATCAAATGTTGTGTTTACTGAACATGTATTGGGTATGTGTAAGTTGTTGAATGTACATTTTATTGAATGGTTTATTGAATGATGTAAATGTTAATCTGTAGAGTATGGAGTCTGGCAGTGAAGCATGGGTTTCTGTTTTTAGTACCAAAATGTTTAAATATAGCCAATGTTTTGACATTAGGATATGGAGTACATACAGGTTAGAGTTACCGTAAGGGCTGAATAAGAAGATGGATATAGTTTGTGTATATATTGTTGTATGTAGTTTGTGCCAGCTATCTTGTGTGGTGGTAGTATAAGAAAAAGGGTCTTCCTATGATGAGACGCCCAGTTACGCTTAAGGACAGGGGCAGAATTAGGGTTAGGGTTGGCACAAACTGGTAAAGTGGCATAGAGATGAAGCTAATGCTTCCTCCACTTCTTGCTGCTGATTTAATCAACAAAAAGAAGGCATTATCTGCCAGCCTGCATAGATTTAAACAGCCAGCTGCATGTAATCCAGCTACTATCACAGTCCACAAAAGAAAAAAATATATATATGGAAAGTTTGCAAAAATGTCTTCTGGACTCAATAAATGTTATAAACTTGCCTTGTATATTTTACTGAGGAGGGAATATCTACATTGGTAGTAGAGTTTATATTCAGATGATCTGGATTCTTTTTATATAATCAATGTATATGCTTCAGTAATGATAAATGTAAAACTGAAAAGTGATTTGTATTGCTTACTGGAGCAAACCCCAGAATAAACTTGAGGCAATGATATATTTTGTGGGTCTCAAGTTATTACACATAACACATACTAGCTATAATTACAAGAAATGCTAGAACATAATAAAAAAAGCAGAATCTTATATGAAAGGACAGCAGCAGATGGCATTTCCAGACTTGGACTATACTGTATACTGAATTAGTAATTGTATATTAACCCTGTGAACCTAACCATTTTCAACTAGGTGTTGCCCATACTGCTAGGATCACATACTTATATGATCATAGGAATTACAAGCCAAGCAAGTCATGAGACTATTTGTACCTTGCCAGTACGTGTCTTCATAACGTACCTCCCATTTCTAGAAGGAAACAGCAGGTCAAGTCAAATGTGATTTTATAGATGACCTTCCAATCATCAAAGTTTGCCTTGAAGAATGGAGGGGTATCACTCTGTTTGAAGTACAAATTTCAGTTATTCCAGAAATTTGGTAAATATTGGGTAAAAATAACTGTTCCTCCATGTGTTTTTTTATATGTTGGTGGGGATTCAAATCCTTAGTTATAGTGTTTGTGGAACTGTTTACTTTGTGGAGATGCAAGAGTGCAAAGAGGGTTGGGTCTTTAATGGCATAAAATGCAAAACATAGATCTCCACATAACAGCTACTAAGAGATGAAGCATAAAGATAGGACATCAACCCTGTCTTGGTAGCCAAGGGTCTTTAGATCATTAATGTTTTTAGTTATGAACCTCTGGATCTTTTCTAGTTACTCAATATTTCCGAATAACTTCATACCAGAGAGGGCATTGTACTCTACTTCTTTTGGCTTTTCCCAGTTAGGGGTCACCACAGCAGATCACCTGTCTGCTCATGATTGGCAGTGGAGTTTTACAATGTTGAGTTGCCAGCCCGGTGCCCAACCTTCCACAGAAGGCATATACTCACACCTAGGGCCAATTTAGAGTGTCCAATCCACCTTCAGCATGGGAAACCGGAGCACCTGAAGGGATCCTACATGACCACAGGGAGGGCATGCAGACTCCACACAGAAGGCACCCCAGCTGAGGATTGAACCGGAGAGCCTCTTGTTGTGAGGTGGCAATGCTAACCACTGCACCACCACAGCCGCCCACATTGTACTCTGCAATTTTTCTAATTAATGAAGAGTATGGAAAGATAATTTATTTTAACCTGAATAAGATATTCAGGGTAGCAGTTATGGTAAATATGAGGATTTCCTGACTACTGATAATATGTTGTGATCAAAGGGAGTTGTTGACTAAGATAACAAGATTCCTGACTACCATATCAGTTGGTTGTGGGGTATTGGCTTTACTACAATTTGAGGGCAAGACTTTTTTTTAACAAAAGCCATATTATTGCATTTTTTTTGCATTTACCCTTTTAAAATACACCATTGGTTTGTAAGTATTTGTTCTTGCTGTAGTGATACTGTATCAAAGGGTGACTGGACAATAACACCCAACTTGCAGTCATTAGCAATTTTAGTTAACCGTAGGTAGGGGGTTGCAGTTTAGAGAAGTAGAAGCTAAAAGGATGGTCTAATACTGAATCCCAAATTATGTTTCTATTTACCTTCCTACTTCCTGAGGAGGCACATGACACTTTAACTACATGGGTTATATCTATGAGCCTCTTTGCAATCTACCATACCACATAAGGGTCTACATTTAGGTCTCTTAGCTTTTTTACAATACCAGTATGGGTGGATGGTGTCAAATACATTGGCTGGATTCTGATAGGAAGTGTGGACCAAATGACCACTACCCACTGCCTCTGTGTCCTTGTAGAAGAAGTTTATTAAATTATGTAGATAAGATCTCCCTTTGTCAAAGCCAAATGGTTGAGAGTCTAGCTGTATGAGGTATTTTATGTCTTAACTTAAGAAGTCAGAGATGATGCATTCCATGGCTTTGCAAATTAGAATAGTTAGGCTGATAGGCTGATAGGTGTATAGTTCCTGGGGTCTATGGTAGGGCTCACCTTATGAAGGGGCATCACAACAGCAACTGCTAATGCATCAGGGACAATCGCTGTTGCTAAGCTTAAGTTAAACAATTTCAGGAGGGGTTCTGCAGAGAAATATTGTGCAAGCCGTCAGTCTGATTTTTTTCCCTCTTTTGGGTTATTATAAGAGAGTTGTACTCTTAAAATGGTCTGACATATTCTCAAAAAAAATTAAGAAAATTATACCAGAACATGTCTTTAAAAAGCCCTACATTATGTTCTTAGCTTTGCAAAGAAACACGTAGGTGTATCTTAAATTTTTAATGTTTCATTTGATTACTGGGCAAGGGAACTGGTCATCATATGCCTTTTTCAGCAATAACATATACCACAAGTCCAAGGGTAAACACAGTATGCATGAATGGGCAGATAAGAGTATCTGACTGACCTACATATTTTGTTATGTGAGAAGAAACCAGAGCATCTGGAAAAAAGGCTTGCAGTCATAGAGAGGGCACACAAGGTTCACAAAAACAGTGACTGGAAATCAGGGTGAGTTCTGAATACAGGAGTTTTAATGCAGAAATCTTAACCATGGAACTTCCATGCTGCCCAGTTTAAATAACAATGAATCATTTTAATGTCATTTTTAATGCTACAATGTTTAAAATGAGTGAAAATTCTTATTTTTGTGTAAATATAGTCCTTTAAGATCTGGTGTCTTATGGTGATGGCCATGATTCATAAAGCTATACTTGAGTGAAGCAAACCATTTGAGCCACATGGTGACAACACTGCTGTATTAAATAGATGTGTAACTAAGCAAAGATATCATGAATGAGGAGGTACACTGTATCAATGCAGAATGGAAATGATACAAGCAAAGCATAATGATGTAGCTGATAGTAAACAAAGAAGGGCAAGATTTTTGCTCTCATGCTCCCTTTTGTGGACCTCATGATAATGCATATCAGGTGTACAGTAGGTAGAGGGAGGTGATATTTGATGTGGCAAATTGTTTCTGTTTGTGGCAGAGATGTAAATGCAGCAGAAGATAAATAGCATGCAACTGGTACACAAGTGGGCACCTTAATGTTTCCATGAAAGGATTGGAAAGGGAGGTACAAAAACGTAGGAAAAGAGGCATAGCAAACATAGGAACACATTGGAGGAATATATAAAAAGAAAACAGATTGGGAGGGAGCAAATTTTTGTGAGGAAAGGATCCTATTTTATATATATATATGTGTGTGTGTGTGTGTGTGTGTGTGTGTGTGTGTGTGTGTTTGTGTGTGTGTGTGTGTGTGTGTGTGTGTGTGTGTGTGTGTGTGTGTGTGTGTGTGTGTGTGTGTGTGTGTGTATATGTATATATATATATATATATATATATATATATATATATATATATATATATATATATATATATATAAATATATAGACACACACACACACACACACGCATATCATTAGCTAGATGGATAGAGAGGTATAAATTGTGTGTGTGTGTGTGTGTGTGTGTGTGTGTGTGTGTGTGTGTGTGTGTGTGTGTGTGTGTGTGTGTGTAGAGAGAGAGAGAGAGAGAGAGAGAAGAGAAGAGGGAAGTGTAAAAGGCATGATGGGAGAAGAACACAGGCAGTGAGTCACAACACACATGCAAAAAGACAGACAGAGAGGGCAGGGGATAGGGCAATTAGTGATGATGAGTTAAAGAAGGCATCTGATGTTGAACAGGTGACAGCATGGAAGTCAAGGAACCCTGCGGTGCTATAAGTTTCTGCTGTTCCTTGCAGTAGCCAATCACATTATGTCCTGCTCTGCCCATGATGAAAGACACAAAGGACATATCTGGCAGGACATGCAGGTGTGAATGAGATGCAGACATCAGTAAGTACCTTCTGCTAGATACATAAGTGTAAGCAACCAGAAGCCTGAGGCAATGTCCATAGCATGACATACATGCTACACTACCATGCATAGGTGTGAAAAAGCAGTAGCAAGACAAAGTACCTTAAATTTTAAAAAATAAGTACATTATCACAAATATGTTCTGTAGAATAGTGTGTGTGTGTGTGTGTGTGTGTGTGTGTGTGTGTGTGTGTGTGTGTGTGTGTGTGTGTGTGTGTGTGTGTGTGTGTGTGTGTGTGTGTGTGTGTTTTTTGTACCTTTAAGAAGCATTTCAAGGACAGCACATGCATATAAATAGCAAGTACATGCTAGCTTCAGTGCCATTTTGAGAGTGCAGTCAGAGAGTGAGCATGTATGAGTGTAATAGCTAGTTTGTTTATACGTTTATTGAAGTTAAAGTTATTAAGCCTCAATCCTGATGTGTTTGTACATAATAAAGCTGCTTAAACAGAACCCATGAATGTTCGTCTGTTTCATCCTGACTGGATGAGCAACATGTTCTATGAAGCAGACCTTTCTACATTACTACATTTATGTTCAATTCAGCAGAAACATAAAGTGATGATCACAAGCCCACAAAGTGCTAAGAAATCGCACATCCCCAGAAATCACCACAAGCTAGCTTGGTACATACTGGAATCTGTCACAGGAACAAGACTTATTAAGAAGTGTGTTCTGAAAGACAGAGAAAAAAGTAAAAATTAGAGTAAGAAGCACAATAAAAGTGACACATACAATAGGATTTGAGGCATTCCTGCTTCATGACTGCTTCCTACTCCCAAAGATCTCCATGGTGGCAGCATTACAGATCATCATATCAGTATCTGCACAGATTACCCTGGTCAGCTTATCTGGCAGGTCACACCAGGCATCCACCTTATCAAAAGGACTGGAATATGGTCCCACAGCTTCTCCTTGTACTGGCTGGGTAGGAAAAAAAACTTATTTTACTTTCCATAACACACCAGTAAGGTACTCTCTGTCAGGGTGGAGGGCTATCACTGGATACCATTGTCATGAATAGGCAGCAAGCCAATGAGGCAGCCTGTGATTCAAATGTTACATGAGACTGTGAATTGCATCTAGTGCATCTTAGTGCTATTATGCAGCCTGCATGTATAAGCTCAGCACACTGGTAACATGCAAGGGAATATCTGTACACCTTATTTTTGCTATTGCACCTCAGGGAAACAAAGCAATTCACACATATTAAATGGTCTAGCCTGATTACAAAATTTGAAGTACAGCATGGGATGTATTAACAACGTTTACTGCCGATGTGCCACATTAGTAACTAAAATATATAGTGGGAATCAGTATCTGAGCAACTTAGAGTCCATCTGACAGAACAAAAGCAGAACTTTTGAGCACAATGTTCAACACCGGAAGTATACCCCTCACTGGTGAGATCAGATCACAAACTAATCTCGCTGGAGGTCCTCATCCCACCCCCACCTGAAATAAAAAAGACCACAGTAAAGAACTTCTCGAAAGCCGACTTCACACTTCTAAAGACTAGTGTGGTCTCCTTTAAGGCCCCGAGCGCGGAAAACAGTACTCAAGCCGCTGAATCACTTACAAATGCCTTCTACCAGCACCTGCAGGACTGCATGGATAAGGCAATCCCAAGCAAAACAAAGACTCTTTGTACCAAAGGCAAGCGTCCAGTCTGGTGGACCCCAGCCATAAACAAACTCTACAACAAAAGGAGGAAGCTACTACAAGATAGAGCAAAATCCTTAAAAGGTAAGACACCCTTGATCACTATAAGTAAAAAACTAAGAGCTCTCATAAAATCATCCATAAACATATGGAAGTTTATGAATTTAGTATCCATTTACATAATAATATTTTTATTTTTATTTTTATTTTCTGTATATTACTTTATGGTTTGTAATATAGTGAAGAAAATCAAGTACAAGTGATTAGTTTTTAACCAAGAATTTCTTTTCTAAATGTGTTTTTCTTAATGTGTTTTTATACCAAGTTGCAGTTTTAAGGAGGTTAAAATGAAATTAAATGGTTAAATTGTTTAATTGATGTATTAGTTAGGTAATTAGGTATAATTGTTGGTATGTGAGTATATTTAAACTCACACGAGGTTTCAGTAATACTTGTCTGAAGAAGTGTATTTACTTTTTGTACACGAAAACGTTAACAAGTAAAGGCTTTGGAATTATCGTGTGGCAGTGTTCTGTTGGATTCACTTATTGTTTTCACAGTTGTCTAAAACTTTACAGTTTTTTGTGTGTGATAAAATCATCCAAAGCAAATTTTGAGAGAAAAATAGCTAAAGACTCAAAAGACAATCATAAGGCCTTCTTTAGCTATGTTAGAAACCTGGGAGGAAACTCCCAGATATGCTCAGAACTAGTTCAAAATGATGTGAAGATTACTGATCCTACAGACATTGCCAACATACTGGCTGACAATTTCATTGCAAACTTCTCTCCCCCCTCCCCCCAAAGGAGAGATATCTATACCAAGCGATTGCAGCCCCCCAAACATCTCCAACGCCCAAGTGAGAACTGCTCTCTCCAAAGCAAAAAACACAGCATCCATGGGACCTGATGGTGTCCCCGGCTGTGTGCTCCACGAACTCAACGAGGAATTAAACCCACAGCTAGGACAGCTGTTTAATCATAGTCTTACCTCTGGATACGTACCCAGGAGTGGCGACTGCAACTGTGGTCCCACTTCACAAAGGCGGTGCCTCCACCGACCCTGGAAATTACCGCCCATTAGCTTGACAAGCCTTATCTGCAAAGCCATGGAGAGGATCATAATGGACCTCATAAATAAAGACATAGGGAATTTGCAGACTTTGGATCCATCCCAGTTCGGCTTTGTCAAAGGCAGATCATGCCTTCTAAACTTGGTTGACTTTTTCAAACAGTCACCAAAGCCATTGATGAGGAAAGGCAGTCCATACAGCCTACCTCGATCTGGCGAAGGCCTTCGATACAATACCCCACTCGGGTATCATTGAAAAACTCATCAGCTTAAATGTTAACCCATACATCACAAGATGGGTTGCAAACTGGCTGAGTGACAGAACCCACAGGGTCAGAGTTGCTGGCGCCATGTCAGACTCAAAGCCTGTCACAAGTGGTGTACCACAGGGCTCAGTCCTGGGCCCACTCTTGTTTGGCATCTACTTTTCCGAGTACAAGCAAACACAGGAGGGTTATGGCTGACAAAGTTTGCAGATGACTGCAAACTGGGCCATAGTAGAAAACACATCTGACACAGATATCCTTCAGAAGGGTCTCACAGAAATGGATAACTGGTGCCAGAGCCATGGCCTAAAGTTAAATGCCAAAAATGCATAGTCATACCCTTCGGGAAAAACAAGGTTACCCCTAGCTACCAAATAGGTGGCAATCCACTGAGCACAGAAGAAGTTATCAGGGACCTGGGGACCCAGGTTGATAGTAGTCTGTCATTCGACACCCATGTAGCTAAAGTAGTTAGGAAGACCTTCTACATTGCCCACCTTATCATGAAGGGATTCTCATCTAGATCAAGGGAGGTCATAGTCTCCCTATACTCATCACTCATCAGACCAATGATTGAGTACAATGCCCCATTCGAATGTATCTGACCCGACACTTGCAGCAGCTGGAGAGGCCACAAAAGTTCCTCACCAAAAGGATAAAGGGTCTCAAACATCTGTCCTATGCTGCCCGACTGAAAGAACTCCAGCTCTATTCAGTCGCCACCGCTTGCTCAGAGGTGACCTTTGCCTAACATACAAGGCCATGTCAAACCCAGATTTGATGAATATGCTTCACCTCAAAAATCTAGATCCGTCAGAGCCACAAGGGCGGGAGACTTAAACCTCGACACGGCTATTAATAGGACGTGCTGGAGGGATAGATTCATCACCCAAAGACTCCCTATGCTGTGGAATAAAATCCCGGTATATGTGAGGCAGAGCACCTCGCTGGCCTTGTTCAAGAGAAATCTTGACCAATGGATGGGAGATCGCAGATATACCCCAGGGATTACCTCAGTGTCACTGCTCAACAGAGGCACAGCAAAATAATGGGTATAGTTCCCCATACTAAAGGGGTGGCGTAAGCCACAAAACTATGGGCTAGGCTTGTAAATGCCCTCGGGCAGATAGCCTAGTATGAACCTATGAACCTATGAACCTATGAACTTCCACAGGTTAGTGTCCAGAAGAGATACACATTGGTCTGCATTTCAGTGGTATGATACTTTTCACCACCAGTACCATATGAATCTGAATGTGTGCCTACAAATACCTTATGTAAAGAATTCTGGGAAGTATGTTATTAATATGTGTCTGCAATATGCTTGTCTGCACCCTGCACCTGCAGTTATAAAGGTGAATCTGATGCAGCACTGTATATGCCAGTACACATTGACAACACTACTTCCCTCCCCCTGTACTCAGACTAGTGATGTATGTTATAGTGGCATATACATGTGAAGATCTGCCTGTGCAAAACCTGAAGTCCCAAAACTGATCTGTAGCATGCTGGATTGCAATGCATATATAGCTAGATAGATACATAGACAAATAGATAGATAGATAGATAGATAGATAGATAGATAGATAGATAGATAGATAGATAAATAGATAGATTATATATGTGTAATACTCGTGCTAACTATAACTACAAACAAAACAGTAAACTTAAAATGATTCAGTTAAAAAGATTAAAACTCAAAATATTGAAAAGCAAAAAAGTGTTATTTTTGCAAGGGGACAACCTTTCTGTACAACTCCCATGTGGATTACAGATTCAGTGGAAAGGGTGACCCTTTTCATCGAGTCAGAAAGGTGAGTATAACCCATGTCACCTATGTACAAAAGCCAGCGGCCATGTATTTTTCTTATAAATGCTTTAAGACTCTCATAAGGTTTATTAAATGCAAGGAAACAACAACACCTTGAATGCTTGAATGCTAGTGTGCAGTTATTAAAACTGCATTTATGGTATAACATTTACATGGCATCAAATATTATATTTTGAGAAATAGGTATTCTTTTAGGTTTCATGTCATGACAACACGAGATGTGATTCAGATATTTATTGAATATGCTAGAAACAGCATATAATATGTATTTGTTTTTGTAAACTGAGAGGGAAAAATTAAAGAATCCCAAACACTAGGGATACAATAGGATTTGAGGCATTCCTACAAATATAAGATCACATATCAAGGACATTAAAACTTTTAAAGAAAAAGTTCTGGTATTTTATCTCAGCATATGGTTAGTGATTTAGGGTATAAGGACATATACAGAACTTCATTATCATTTCTTGTAATATTCCATCTATACATATACATTTGAGGATAGTCTAATGTAATTCTAGTGATAGAAAATATTTCTATGGGAAAACATATGTATCTTTACTTGTCACATAATGCCAGCTCAGTATCAATATGTGCTAGACATGTACTGCATTCCACACCCTGAAAATATATCATATTCCTATCCCAGTGGAAAATATAAACAATACAACTTGGAAGATTCCCATTGGAAAATTTATGTAAAAAAGTATTTGGTATTTATGCACAGGATGCAATATCAAGCATTCTCTTTGACAGTTCTTAGCAAAATTTTCTGGAAATCATGTCTGGTTGCTTAGGTACATATTAAAGCTAATTGGTTTGCCCTTAAATACTTAGATGTGCCTGAGGTATTAAATTGGTTCAATTATACTTTCATGGTCAGTACATGAAGATTTTGGTGGTGGATTTTTTTCTGATGGCAAATATATGCGAGCAGTTGTATACCCATTCTAATGAAAGCCACGTAGGTTGCAACATGTCATTCTGTCATTGTAAAATGCCTATAAAAGCTTGCATTTGGCACTGGTGTATAACAGGAAACATCTTGGGCACTATTTTATAGCTCTTAAGTAAAACTTTAGAAATTATATTAATGTGCTCAGGTGTACATTACACCCAAGAGTGCCTTTCTCCCTTACAGAAGTAAGTTCAACAGTGAATCTGGTTTTATCATATGTCAATGGTCAGGATGGGTAGCTTTAGTAGAGATATCTTAATGTTTACAGAAAATGTCTCTTTTTGTAGTTGTGTATGCAGTTTTTACTTTTAAAGTAGTGCCAAATCAGTACAGATATATTCTGGAGAGGAGTTACATTTCTCACCCTGAAAATAAGTCATATATAAACCATGGCAATCTATCACTGTGTAATGACTGTAAACACCAACATTTGGCTACCTATATAGGAGGCAATATCTCAATCATCATTTTGAAAAAAAGGTATTACATTTCCACATGCACACACACACACACACACACACACACACACACACACACACACACACACACACACACACACAAGTAAACAAGCACACACACCTACCCTGATTATATGCAGGGAAAGCCCCTGCACACACACCCTCACTTAAATATTCTAACTCCAAGGTCACACTACATACATACACAAACAAAACTCCACCACACAAACTACATTCCTCTCACACACACACAGCACAGTAACAACACACTAACACAAACTACAGCCCCCACCCAACACCCTTAAACATAAACACTTACCTGAATTCACGAACACATCGCAACACCAGAACCACTAATTCAAAATCTCCATTCGAGATTTTGAATTTCGCATCTGTGGTTGCAGTCTTCGATCCTTCCACTTTATGAACTTGAGATACTGAAATTCGAGATTTCAGTATTCCAGCTATAAAGTGTTCCCATAAAAAATATATATATATATATATATATATATATATATATATATATATATGTATGTATTATATATATATATATATATATATATATATATATATATATATATACACACATATACATATATATATATATATATATATATATATATATATATATATATATATATAAAATACATAGATATAAAGATCAACATGGATCTACTGCAATTGATCAAATGTTGTGTTTACTGAACAGGTACTGGGTATGTACAAGTTGTTGAATGTCAATTGTATTCTTTTATTCAATTGTGTAAATGTTAATCTGTAGAGTATAAATTCTGGCAGTGAAGCATGGGTTTCTGTTTTTAGCACCAACACTTTTGAATGTAGCCAATGTTTTGGCATTAGGGGATGGAGTATATACAGATTAGAGTTACCGTAAGGGCTGAATAAGAAGATGGATGTAGTTTGTGTATATATATTGTTGTATGTAGTTTGTGCCAGCTGTCTTTTGTAGTGGTAGTATAACAAAAAGAGTCTTCCTGTGATGCAATGTGCATTTAGGCTTAGGGGCAGAGGCAGAATTAGTGTTAGGGTTGGCACAAATTGGTAATGTTGTGTAGAGGTAAAGCTAATGCTTCCTCCACCTCTTGCTGCTGATTTAATAAAAAAAAGGAAGTCATTATCTGTCATCCTGCATGGCAGCTGCATGTAACCCAGCTACTATCACAATCCCCCCTCCAAAAAAAAAATATATATATATGGAAAGTTTGCAAAAATGCCTTCTGAATACAGTAAATGTTATAAACTTGCCTAGTATATTCTACTGAGGAGGGAATATCTTCATTGGTAGTAGAGTTTATATTCACATGATCTGGATTCTTTTTCTACAAATAATGCATATGTCTCAGTAATGATAAATATAAAACTGAAAAGTGATTTGTATTGCTTACTGGGGCAAACCTCAGCATAAACTTGAGGCAGTAACATATTTTCGTGGGTCTCCAGTTATTATACATACCACATACTTACTATAATTACAAGTAATGCTAGAAAATAATAATAATAATAAAAAACAGAATCTTATATGAAAAGGCAACAGCAGATGGCATTTCCAGACTTCCACCATACTGAATTAGTAATTGTGCATTAACCCTGTGGGGCTAACCTTTTTCAACAAGGTGCTGCCCACATTGCTAGGATCACATGCTTATAAGATCATATGAATTACAAGCCAAGCAAGTCATGACACCATTTGTACCTTGGCAGTACATGTCTTCATAACGTGTCTCCATTTCTAGGAGGGAACAGCAGGTCAAGTCAAACATGAATTTATAGATGACCTTCCAGTCATCAAAGTTTGTGTTAAGAAAGCAAGGGTATCAGTCTGTTTGAAGTGCAAAGGCAGCTATTCCAGAAATTTGGTAAATATTGGGTAAAAATAACTGTTCCTCAAATGTATTTTATTTATATGCTGTGGGGATTCAAATCCTTAGTTCTAGTATTTGTGGAAATGTTTGCTTTGTGGAGTTGCAAGAGATTGAAGAGGGTTGGGTCCTTAATGGTATAAAATGCAAACCATAGATCTCCACATAACAGCCTCTAAGAGACCAAGTATAAAAATAGGACATCAAACCTGTCTTGGTAGCCAAGGGTCTTTAGATCATTAATGTTTTTAGTTAAGAACCTCTGGATTCTTTCTAGCTACTCAATATTTCCAAATAACTTCATACCAAAGAGAGCATTGTACTCTACTTCTTTTGGCTTTTCCCAGTTAGGGGTCACCACAGCAGATCACCTGTCTGCTCATGATTGGCAGTGGAGTTTTACAATGTTGAGTTGCCAGCCCGGTGCCCAACCTTCCACAGAAGGCATATACTCACACCTAGGGCCAATTTAGAGTGTCCAATCCACCTTCAGCATGGGAAACCGGAGCACCTGAAGGGATCCTACATGACCACAGGGAGGGCATGCAGACTCCACACAGAAGGCACCCCAGCTGAGGATTGAACCGGAGAGCCTCTTGTTGTGAGGTGGCAATGCTAACCACTGCACCACCACAGCCGCCCACATTGTACTCTACAATTTTTCTAAATATTGAAGAGTATGAAATGATAACTTCTTTTACCCTGAGTAAGATGTTCAGGGTAGCAGTTATGCTAAATCTAAGGATTTCCTGACTACTGATGATACCTTGTGATCAAAGGGAGTTGTTGACTAAGGTGACAAGATGCCCAACTACTGTATCAGTGGGTTCTGGGGTACTGGCTTTACTTCAATTTGAGGGAAAGACTTCTTTTTAACAAAAGCCATATTATTGCATTTTTTTTGCATTTACCCTTTTAAAATACACCATTGGTTTGTAAGTATTTGTTCTTGCTGTAGTGATTCTGTATCAAAGGGTGACTGGACAATAACACCCAACTTGCAGTCATTAGCAATTTTAGTTAGCCATAGGTAGGGGTTTGCAGTTTAGAGGTCAGAGAAGTACAAGCCGAAAAGGAGGGTCTAATACTGAACCCTGAATTATGTCTCTAGTTACCTTCCTACTTTCTGAGGATGCACATGACACTTTAACTACATGGGTTATATCTTTAAGCCTGTTTGCAATCTACCATACCACATAAGGGTCTACATTTAGGTCTCTTAGCTTTTTTACAATACCAGTATGGGTGGATGGTGTCAAATACATTGGCTGGATTCTGATAGGAAGTGTGGACCAAATGACCACTACCCACTGCCTCTGTGTCCTTGTAGAAGAAGTTTATTAAATTATGTAGATAAGATCTCTCTTTGTCAAAACCAAACTGTTGAGGGTCTAGCTGTGTGCGGTCTTTTATGTCTTAACTTATGAAGTCAGAGATGATGCAGTGCATGGTTTTGCAAATTAGACTAATCAGGCTGATAGGTGTATAGTTCCTGGGGTCTGTAACCTTATGAAGGGGCATCACAACAGCAATTTCTAATGCATCAGGGACAAACGCTGTTGCTAAGCTTAAGTTAAACAATTTCAGGAGAGGTTCGGCAGAGACATATTGTGCAAGCCATCAGCCTGATTATTTATTTTCCTCTTTTGGGTTATTGTAAGAGAGTTGTACTCCTACAATGGTCTGACATATTCTCAAAAAATTCAGAAAATTATATCAGAACATGTCTTTAAAAAGCCCTAGATTATGTTCTTAGCTTTGAAAAGAAACAAGTAGGTGCATCTTAAATTTTTAATGTTTCATTTGAATATTGGGTAAGTGAACTGGTTATCATATACCCCTTTCAGCAATAACGTGGACCACATTTGCAATGGTAAATACAGTATACATGAATGGGCAGTTCAGAGCATACAGTTGAGTTGCATGTTTTGCAATGTGGGAAGAAACCAGAGTATCTGGAAAAAAGGCTTGCAGTCATAGAGAGGGCACACAAGGTTCACAAAAACAGTGACTGGAAATCAGGGTGAGTTCTGAATACAGGAGTTTTAATGCAGAAATCTTAACCATGGAACTTCCAAACTGTCCAGTTTAAATAACAATGAATCATTTTAATGTCATTTTTAATGCTACAATGTTTAAAATGAGTGGAAATTCTTATTTTTGTGTAAATATAGTCCTTTAAGATCTGGTGTCTTATGGTGATGGCCATGATTCATAAAGCTATACTTGAGTGAAGCAAACAGTTTATGCCACATGGTAACAATACAGTGATGTATTAAATAGATGTGTAACTAAGCAAAGATATCATGAATGAGGAGTTACACTGTATCAGTGCAGAATATAAATGATACAAGCAAAGCATAATGATGTAGCTGATAGTAAACAAAGAAGGGCAAGATTTTTGCTCTCATGCTCCCTTTTGTGGACCTCATGATAATGCATATCAAGTGTACAGTAGGTAGAGAGAAGTGATGTTTGCTGTGGCAAATTGTTTCTGTTTGTGGCAGAGCCATAAATGTAGCAGAAGATAAAGACCATGCAACTGGTACCCATGTGGGCACCTTAATGTTTCCATGAAAGGATTGGAAAGGGAGGTACAAAAACGTAGGAAAAGAGGCATAGCAAACATAGGAACACATTGGAGGAATATATAAAAAGAAAACAGATTGGGAGGGAGCAAATTTTTGTGAGGAAAGGATCCTATTTTATATATATATATGTGTGTGTGTGTGTGTGTGTGTGTGTGTGTGTGTGTGTGTGTGTGTGTGTGTGTGTGCGTGTGTGCGTGTGTGTGTGTGTGTGTGTGTGTGTGTGTGTGTGTGTGTGTGTGTGTGTGTATATGTAATATATATATATATATATATATATATATATATATATATATATATATATATATATATATATAACACACACACACACGCATATCATTAGCTAGATGGATAGAGAGGTATAAATTGTGTGTGTGTGTGTGTGTGTGTGTGTGTGTGTGTGTGTGTGTGTGTGTGTGTGTGTGTGTGTGTGTAGAGAGAGAGAGAGAGAGAGAGAGAGAAGAGGGAAGTGTAAAAGGCATGATGGGAGAAGAACACAGGCAGTGAGTCACAACACACATGCAAAAAGACAGACAGAGAGGGCAGGGGATAGGGCAATTAGTGATGATGAGTCACAGATGGTATCTGATGTTGAAGAGGTGACAGCATGGAAGTTGAGGAACCCAACGGTGCTATACGTTTCTGCTGCTGTTTGCAGCAGCCAATCACATTCTCTCCTGCTCTGCCCATGATGAAAGACCCACAGGACATACCTGGAAAGACATAAAGGTGTGAATGAGATACAGACATCAGTGCATACCTTCAACTAGACACATAAGTGTAAGCAACTAGAAGCCTGAGACAGTGTCCACAGTATGACATACATGCTACACTACCATGCATAGGTGTGAAAAAGCAGTAGCAGGACAAGGCACCTTAAATTTTAAAAAATAAGCTCATTATCACAAATATGTTCTGTAGAATAGTGTGTGTGTGTGTGTGTGTGTGTGTGTGTGTGTGTGTGTGTGTGTGTGTGTGTGTGTGTGTGTGTGTGTGTGTGTGTGTGTGTGTGTGTTTTTTGTATCTTTAAGAAGCATTTCAAGGACTGAACATGCATATAAATAGTCAGTACATGCTAGCTTCAGTGCCATTTTGAGAGTGCAGTCAGAGAGTGAGCATGTGAGTGTAATAGCTAGTTTGTATATATTATCTAAGTTAAAGTTATTAAGCCTCAATCCTGATGCATTTATACATAATAAATCTGCTTGAACAGAACCCATGAATGTTCGTCTGTTTCATCCTGACTGGATGAGCAACATGTTCTATGAAGCAGACCTTTCTACATTACTATGTTTATGTGCAATTTAGCAGAAACATGAAGTGATGATCACAGGCCCACAAAGTGCTAACAAAGCACACAGTCCCACACAGTGTCACAAGCTAGCTTGGTACATACTGGAATCTGTCGGGGGAACAAAGCTTATTAAGAAGTGTGTTCTGAAAGACAGAGAAAAAAGTAAAAATTAGAGTAAGAAGTAAAATAAAAGTGAAAAACACTTACAATACCATTTGAGGCATTCCTGCTTCATTACTGCTTCCTACTCCCAAAGATTTCCATGGTGGCAGCATTACAGATCATCATATCAGTACCTGCACAGATCACTCTGGTCTGCTTATCTGGCAGGTCATACCAGGCATCCACCTTATCAAAAGGACTGGAATATGGTCCCACAGCTTCTCCTTGAAATGGCTGTGAAGGAAAAAAATGTATTTTACTTTCCATAACACACCAGTAAGGTACTCTGTGTGGGAGGCTATCACTGGATACCATTGTTGTGAATAGGCAGTAAACGAATGAGGCAGCCTGTGATTCAAATGTTATAGGAGACTATGAATTGCATCTAGTACATCTTAGTGCTATTATGCAGCCTGCATGTATAAGCTCAGCACACTGGTAACATGCAGGGGAATAGCTGTACACCTTATTTTTGCTATTGCACCTCAGTGAAATAAAGCAATTCATACATCTTAAATGGTCTAGCCTGATTACAAAATTTGAAGTACAACATGGTATATATTAAAAAAGTTTACTGCCGATGTGCCACATTAGTGACTAAAATACACAGTAAGAGTCAGTATTTGAGAAGTTTAAAGTCCATCTGGCAGAACAAAAGCAGAACTTTTGAGCACAATGTTCAACACCGGAAGTATACCTCACTGGTGAGATCAGATCACAAACTAATCTCGCTGGAGGTCCTCATCCCACCCCCACCTGAAATAAAAAAGACCACAGTAAAGAACTTCTCGAAAGCCGACTTCACACTTCTAAAGACTAGTGTGGTCTCCTTTAAGGCCCCCGAGCCGGCGGAAAACAGTACTCAAGCCGCTGAATCACTTACAAATGCCTTCTACCAGCACCTGCAGGACTGCATGGATAAGGCAATCCCAAGCAAAACAAAGACTCTTTGTACCAAAGGCAAGCGTCCAGTCTGGTGGACCCCAGCCATAAACAAACTCTACAACAAAAGGAGGAAGCTACTACAAGATAGAGCAAAATCCTTAAAAGGTAAGACACCCTTGATCACTATAAGTAAAAAACTAAGAGCTCTCATAAAATCATCCATAAACATATGGAAGTTTATGAATTTAGTATCCATTTACATAATAATATTTTTATTTTTATTTTTATTTTCTGTATATTACTTTATGGTTTGTAATATAGTGAAGAAAATCAAGTACAAGTGATTAGTTTTTAACCAAGAATTTCTTTTTCTAAATGTGTTTTTTCTTAATGTGTTTTTTATACCAAGTTGCAGTTTTTAAGGAGGTTAAAATGAAATTAAATGGTTAAATTGTTTAATTGATGTATTAGTTAGGTAATTAGGTATAATTGTTGGTATGTGAGTATATTTAAACTCACACGAGGTTTCAGTAATACTTGTCTGAAGAAGTGTATTTACTTTTTGTACACGAAAACGTTAACAAGTAAAGGCTTTGGAATTATCGTGTGGCAGTGTTCTGTTGGATTCACTTATTGTTTTCACAGTTGTCTAAAACTTTACAGTTTTTTGTGTGTGATAAAATCATCCAAAGCAAATTTTGAGAGAAAAATAGCTAAAGACTCAAAAGACAATCATAAGGCCTTCTTTAGCTATGTTAGAAACCTGGGAGGAAACTCCCAGATATGCTCAGAACTAGTTCAAAATGATGTGAAGATTACTGATCCTACAGACATTGCCAACATACTGGCTGACAATTTCATTGCAAACTTCTCCCCCCCTCCCCCCCAAAAGGAGAGATATCTATACCAAGCGATTGCAGCCCCCCAAACATCTCCAACGCCCAAGTGAGAACTGCTCTCTCCAAAGCAAAACACAGCATCCATGGGACCTGATGGTGTCCCCGGCTGTGTGCTCCACGAACTCAACGAGAATTAAACCCACAGCTAGGACAGCTGTTTAATCATAGTCTTACCTCTGGATACGCACCAGGAGTGGCGCACTGCAACTGTGGTCCCACTTCACAAAGGCGGTGCCTCCACCGACCCTGGAAATTACCGCCCATTAGCTTGACAAGCCTTATCTGCAAAGCCATGGAGAGGATCATAATGGACCTCATAAATAAAGACATAGGGAATTTGCAGACTTTGGATCCATCCCAGTTCGGCTTTGTCAAAGGCAGATCATGCCTTCTAAACTTGGTTGACTTTTTGAAACAGTCACCAAAGCCATTGATGAGGAAAGGCAGTCCATACAGCCTACCTCGATCTGGCGAAGGCCTTGATACAATACCCCACTCGGGTATCATTGAAAAACTCATCAGCTTAAATGTTAACCCATACATCACAAGATGGGTTGCAAACTGGCTGAGTGACAGAACCCACAGGGTCAGAGTTGCTGGCGCCATGTCAGACTCAAAGCCTGTCACAAGTGGTGTACCACAGGGCTCAGTCCTGGGCCCACTCTTGTTTGGCATCTACTTTTCCGAAGTACAAGCAAACACAGGAGGGTTATGGCTGACAAAGTTTGCAGATGACTGCAAACTGGGCCATAGTAGAAAACACATCTGACACAGATATCCTTCAGAAGGGTCTCACAGAAATGGATAACTGGTGCCAGAGCCATGGCCTAAAGTTAAATGCCAAAAATGCATAGTCATACCCTTCGGGAAAAACAAGGTTACCCCTAGCTACCAAATAGGTGGCAATCCACTGAGCACAGAAGAAGTTATCAGGGACCTGGGGACCCAGGTTGATAGTAGTCTGTCATTCGACACCCATGTAGCTAAAGTAGTTAGGAAGACCTTCTACATTGCCCACCTTATCATGAAGGGATTCTCATCTAGATCAAGGGAGGTCATAGTCTCCCTATACTCATCACTCATCAGACCAATGATTGAGTACAATGCCCCATTCGAATGTATCTGACCCGACACTTGCAGCAGCTGGAGAGGCCACAAAGTTCCTCACCAAAAGGATAAAGGGTCTCAAACATCTGTCCTATGCTGCCCGACTGAAAGAACTCCAGCTCTATTCAGTCGCTACCGCTTGCTCAGAGGTGACCTTTGCCTAACATACAAGGCCATGTCAAACCCAGATTTGATGAATATGCTTCACCTCAAAAATCTAGATCCGTCAGAGCCACAAGGGCGGAGACTTAAACCTCGACACGGCTATTAATAGGACGTGCTGGAGGGATAGATTCATCACCCAAAGACTCCTATGCTGTGGAATAAAATCCCGGTATATGTGAGGCAGAGCACCTCGCTGGCCTTGTTCAAGAGAAATCTTGACCAATGGATGGGAGATCGCAGATATACCCCAGGGATTACCTCAGTGTCACTGCTCAACAGAGGCACAGCAAAATAATGGGTATAGTTCCCCATACTAAAGGGGTGGCGTAAGCCACAAAACTATGGGCTAGGCTTGTAAATGCCCTCGGGCAGATAGCCTAGTATGAACCTATGAACCTATGAACCTATGAACTTCCACAGGTTAGTGTCCAGAAGAGATACACATTGGTCTGCATTTCAGTGGTATGATACTTTTCACCACCAGTACCATATGAATCTGAATGTGTGCCTACAAATACCTTATGTAAAGAATTCTGGGAAATATGTTATTATGTGTCTGCAGTATGATTGTCTGCACCCTGCACCTGCAGTTATAAATGTGAATCTGATGCAGCTGTCTTCTGACCACTGTATATGCCAGTACACCTTGACAAGACTGCTTCCCCCCTGTACTTAGACCTATGATGCATGTTATAGTGACATATACATGTGAAGATCTGCCTGGACAAACCCAAGGTCACCATACTGATCTATACCATGCTGGCTTGCAATGCATATATAGCTAGATAGATACATAGACAAATAGATAGATAGATAGATAGATAGATAGATAGATAGATAGATAGATAGATAGATTATATATGTGTAATACTCGTGCTACCTATAACCAAAAACAAAACAGTAAACTTAAAATGATCAAGCTAAAAAGATTAAACCTCACAATATTGAAAAAAAAACTGTTATCTTTGCAAGGGGGCAACCTTTCTGTACAACTCCCATGTGGATTACAGATTCAGTGGAAAGGGTGACCCTTTTCATCGAGTCAGAAAGGTGAGTATAACCCATGTCACCTATGTACAAAAGCCAGCGGCCATGTATTTTTCTTATAAATGCTTTAAGACTCTCATAAGGTTTATTAAATGCAAGGAAACAACAACACCTTGAATGCTTGAATGCTAGTGTGCAGTTATTAAAACTGCATTTATAGTATAACATTTAAATGCCATCAGATATTATATTTTGAGAAATAGGTATTCTTTTAGGTTTTGTGTCACAACAACACAAGATGTGATTCTAATATTTACTGAATATGCCAGAAACATCATATCATATGTATTTGTTTTTGTAAATGGAGAGGGAAAAAATTAAAGAATCCCAAATAGTAGGGATACAATAGGATTTGAGGCATTCCTGCAAATATAAGACCACATATCAAGGACATTAAAACTTTCAAAGAAAAAGTTATGGCACTCAGTCTCAGCCTACAGTTAGTGATTTAAGGTATAAGGGCATACAGAGAACTTCATTATCATTTCCTGTATTATTCCATCTATGAATATGTATTTCAGAATAGTCTAATGTAATTCCAGTGATAGAAAATATCATTTCTATGGGGAAATATATGTATCTTTACTTGTCACACAATGCCAGTTCAGTATCAATATATGCTAAACATGTAGTGCATTCCACACCCTAAAAATACAGTATATTCCTATCTCACCAAAAATCTAAACAATACAACTTGGAAGACTCCCATTGTGAAACTTCTGTAAAAAGGTATTTGGTATTTATGCACAGGATGCAATATCAAGCATTCTCTTTGACAGACCTTAGCAAAATTTTCTGGAAATCATGCCTAGATGCTTAGGTACCCATTAAAGCTAAATGGTTTGCTGCTCTATCCTTAAATACTTAGATTTGTCTGAGGTATTAAATTGGTTCAGTTATACTTTCATGGTCAGCATACGGAGATTTTGGTGGTGGAATTTTTCTGATGGCAAATGTATGTGAGCAGTGGTATATCTATTCTAAGGAAAGCCAAGTAGGTTGTAACTTGTCATTCTGTCACTGTAAAATGCCTATAAAATCTTGAATTTGGCACTGGTGTATAACAGAAAACATCTTAGGCACTATTTGATAGTTCTTAAGGAAAATTTTAGATATTATATTAATGTACTCAGGTATACATTAAACCAAAGAGTGCTCTTCTCCCTTATGGACTTAAGTGCAGTTCAACAGCGAATCTGGTTTTATTATATGGCTATGGTCAGGATGGGAAGTTTTAGTAGAAATATCTTTCCATTTACAGAAAATGTCTCTTTTTGGGAGTTGTGTATGCAGTTTTTACTTTTAAAGTAGTGCAAAATCAGTACAGATATATTCTGGAGAGGAGTTACATTTCTCACCCTGAAAATAAGTCATATATAAACCATGGCAACCTATCACTGTGTAATGACTGTAAACACCAACATTTGGCTACCTATATAGGAGGCAATATCTCAATCATCATTTGAGAATTAAATGTAAAACTTTCAAGAAATTGCACTTTGACATTCAAACAGGCACTGCACCTAAAATTATTATTCCATTATTAAAGATCTATTCACAGATCAGTGCCGACATTGGCTGGATTATGTTGGCCTTCTCAAATTAGGACATTTCAGTCATCAAGGTGTAGAAATGCACATGACATTTACTTCTAAAGTAAGACCAACTTAGAGCATATGTATTCTGAACTCATTTAATTATCCTGAGTAGAAATCATAAACCAAACCCTCATAAAAAACATATCTAGTGCAACTTAGCAGATTGCGCCAGTGAAATAACCAAGCAGATTAGCATTTTATGCATAACTGTATGTGGCAGTATCTAAGCCTCCCTTTAACAGTTCTTAGTAAACATTTCAGGAAATTATATAAAGTCATTCAGACACATTTTACACCTAAGACTGCAAGCCTATCATGATAGATTATATGCTTCACACCAGTGAGGTAGGCTGGGTCATTTTGTTCTTGAAATTACACAGATATTGGATAGTGGTATCTTTCCAGTAACAATAAAAATCACTTTTATGAAATATATATATATATATATATATATATATATATATATATATATATATATATAGATATATTATACTTTTGATATAACATCAGGTCAATACAAATATAGCCACCCCACCCCAGCAGAATCTGAATGCACTGCAGCTTGGCACGTTGTAAACTGAAATGCTAGTCAATGCTTTTAACTGACAAATAATAATAAAAACAGTTGGAATCACAATGAAGAAATGTATTTTAATCATATTAACTTCAGTCTTTAACAATATAACACTCTAGTTTATTAAAAGAAATGTTATTTTTATTTTTATTTTTGTAATTCAAGTTATTGTTGAAGTATCGCCTTAATTTGAGTAAAGGGACTAGTTGAGTGATTTGAATGTTTATAAAAACTTGCATGTTTCTGTAGAATACTTTTGAGCCAAGTCTTTAGGATAAGAAATTTATTTGTGGCAATTACCACTGGCTTATTTTTTCCATTATTTGTTAGTTATCCCATATATTTTTGGTTGTTGTTATATAGTCCACCATGCCTATGTATACAAAATCAGTACCTCAGTTGCCATTTGGCAATTGAATTATATTGAATGGTCAAGTGTGTAATGCATTTATAACTGCCGCTGCACCTTGAATATTTACAAACATTTCAGTAAAGAAGTTGGTTGAGACATTTTTCTCTTGCCAGCTGATGGATTTTTTTTTTGTGGTGGTAGCATCTTTCCAGAGACAAAAACAATTACTTCTATTTATTTATGTATTTATTTATTTATTCATGTATTTTCATTTGATAACCAGGTAGTGTTTGACTGGTACAGAAGCCCATTTTCAGTGGAGACTCGGGGAGAACAGCTCCAAGGAATATTACAATGATTTTACATTTGTACATATGACAAGTAGTATGTTTAAAGTGCATAAAATAATACAATAGAAGTTCAGATGCAAGTTCCTAACATAGTATCTAAAAGCATGTAACAATGGTAGCACAATATACAAATATACTATTCATACAGGAAAAAAACAGAATATATGCAATGATATGGGTGTACAAAGAGATGACGTGAGAGTTTTATGCTTTATTAACCTTCAACAATACTTTATCAGCAGACCTAGGAGATGTTAGATTACTATAGGGCTGGACAAGGTCAGAAAGAGCTGGGCAGTTGTCAGGTTTGTATAAGACTGTATGGGCAGTTAGCAGCTGATTCAGAGTAAGAAGATGAGGCAGCTCTAACTAGTTCAGTTGGAGAAGGCAGATCAATGGTGGGATCTTTGAGATTGATTAGTGGAAAATTTGGCAATTTTGTTATAGCAAGATTGAAGACTATTTAGGTCAGATTTGTGAAGATCGGTAAATATTTGTGAGCAGTAAGGAAGGGAAGAAAGTAGATGGGTCCTGGCTGTTGCGAGTCAGTAAGATATGTTTTATCCCTATAGAGAGAACCCAGTTTGACATGAAACTTTTTAATTGTTAGTGTAAGGTGTTTGTCAAACTTAAGTCCACTATCAATTGTGATACCAAGAAGTTTTATATGTTCAATGGGTTCTATTTTTGTGCCATTGGAGGAGGAAGTAGAGATAGGAGGTTGGTTGTTAGTTGTTGAGTTATTATAGAAGACCATAAACTTGGTTTTATTGGGGTTAAGTATATGTTGATGGACTGTTAGGTAGTTTTCAACATTGTGAAGGGCTGCCTGAATTTTTTCTTGGAGTTTCTTGATAGTGGGGGTAGAGCAGATTAGGGAAGCATCGTCAGCATATTGTATGAGTGAGGCTGGATTTGAGGATGAGTTTAGGTCATTGGTAAAAATTGTGAAAAAAAGTGGGCCAGGGATAGAACCTTGTGGGACCCCTATACATATAGGGAGCTGGGGGTAGAGTTTATTGTCACATAAAGTGGATTTTTTCCTATCTGACAGGAAGCTATGAAACCACTTTAGGGCTTCAGGGCTGGAGTCTTAGAAAGCAAGTTTATTGAGAAGTATTTAATGAGATACAATGTCAAATGCTTTTGACATATCTAGGAAGGTAGCAGAGACTAGTTGGTTTTTGTTTGTGAGTTGATTTACTATATTAGTAATGCTAATTAGAGCTGTATTGGTGCTTGCTATGCCTAGGTTGAAAGCCATGCTGATTATTAGATAATAAATTATTTGACAGGAAATGGTCTAAGATCTGTTTGTGTATACATTTTTCTATGATTTTGGCAAGTGGAGATAAAATGGCTATGGGTCTATAGTTGGACATATCAATGGAGGGACCACCTTTATGTAAGGGAATGATGTGTGATATTTTCCAACGGAGTGGTACATATTGTTCAGAGACAGAACGGTTAATGAGAATAGATATAGGGTAAGTGATGGACGTAGCAGCTAGTTGTAGAAAGTCACCAAGTAGCTGGTCTACAGCTAATGTGCAAGGTTTTAATTTAGAAGGGAGATTTTTGACATAGCTTGTTTGGATTGGTTTGAGATAGAGAATGGTAGAATTATTGTTGAAGGTTTGAGGTATGGTCAGAGGTGTATTAGGGCTTCTGTTTAATAGAGAGGTTATTGAGTTAATAAAGTGGGAGTTAAACAGAGTGGTTATGCCCTCATTTTGGTTGGTCAGAGTTGGGGCTGGGGTAGTGGGTTTTCCTGGGTTGAGAAGGAGGTTGATCACTTCTATAATAAAACATCTATGTTTTTTACTTTTTTATATAATATTGACCCAATTTGGATATATTCTGAGGACACACAGTGATCCCTACCATGCTACCATGCAAAGAAGTGATAGCCAAAACCCAGATCCATAGAGAAGATGGAAAACCCTGACTAGAACATAGATGGCCTAAATTCAAACATTAGCTTGGGCACTGGAAGAGCCAGGTGGAGAAGGGTGAGAGTGAATGGTCAATGCCAGCTTGTCCATCCTAGAGAAAAATAGTGATAATTACAGTTGGCCAACTGTCACTATGCAAATTGAGGCTTACTAGATGTCAAACATGTCAAAAACTAAAGATGTGAACTTGGTTCTACAAAGTCAGTAAAGACAATTTTCTGTATTGTGTATGAGAAAGCATGTATGTATTAAGGGAAGATGTAGTAGGTTTATGTGGTGACACAAGTACCCACAATAGTCAGGTGGGGTTAAGTTAATGCCTTAAAGCAAAAATACTACATGGATACCTGGATGATGGTATCTGCAATTGACTCTCACCCTACAGGGTAGGGCTGGGAATAGATCTCAGCCTGAAGGGAATGAGTGGACCAGCAGATGGCTGGTTATTGGCAGGAGTTAAAGACCAGAAAGAAAGAAATATGATATCCTTACCATCTAATGAAAAAGAATGCATTGCAACTTTCCACTCTGGCACATTTTGACCATGTAGGACTGTGGGTAGCTCTGAGCAATACAGGGCTATGGTCTGTTAAATTGATATTTTTTGGTATAATGGTCAACTATTTGGCTATTCAATTTTAAACTATGCTTCAAATATGCATTGAAGTGAGAATATATTAGAACAATTGCATTTTATTTTATTAAGTGCAAAAAACACAATTATTGGTTACATTTTTCTTTTGTTTTGGAGAATTTAAATGCTTGAAAACATCTTAAGAATAAATAAATAATTGCTTTAGTTGCATTCTTAAAGCAACAGAATACATTTGTCATTCTGGTATATTCTGTATTTTCCCCATTAGAAAAAGAACATTTACATTTCCTCTGAAGTGAATGTCATGGACATTTACTACCTGTCAAATTTACATGGATGAAAATCTGTAAATATACATGAAGCAATAGAAAGTAGCATATGTGAAAGCTAAAACACGTACACTGTTTTTTTAATGAAATAGCACACGACAACTTCAGCACATTTCACACACAAATCGCCTAGATTAAGACCTTTGTCATTTTTTCAGAGTACATATCCCTCAAGTGTGAAACAAGTCACATACATTATCTATGAATAAATCTTGAGATAATTTTTTTTCTGGGAAGCCAGTTTGACTGGTTACTCCTCTGATGTTTTAAGCAAAGGAAATCAATTTTCTATATGGTAATGCTTTTCAGCTTGCACAAACACACCAACACACAGGCAAACACACACAGTCACACACACACACACACACACACACACACACACACACACACACACACACACACACACACACACACACACACACACACATGCATGCACACAGAAATGGGCATGCACACATGTACACATGCAGGTACATGCACGCACACACACACATATTTCAAGCAATTGTTACTTTACAGATACACAGTTAAGGCTTGTGTACATAGCACAAAAACACCACAAATAAAAATGGAAAGAAATGATGCTGAAATGGGGAAGGGTTCATGAAATAATGCGAAAGTAGGATTTTGGATGCAGGTACTTAAGAACAGTAACAGACATGAAGAATATTATATGTACAAAGTAGCAGACAATAGTTTGAGAGCTAAGCTAACACAGAAATGGAGAAAAGAGATTTTATCATTTGGGATGAATGTAAGTTGGGGCACAGAAAATAGGCAAGAATAAGTTGGAATTTATTGGTGAAAAATAACAAAGGAACCAAGGCACTGGGAGCAAATAACTAGGAAGAGAATAGTCACAAAGTATAATGAGGCCAAAGAGAAGCTTGGACTGCAGATTGGAGACTGACTTCCCTTCTAAGGACTGATAATAGAGTAATAGGTATAAAGAAAGGGATGGGAAGTGTTAAATGAGAGACCAGCTCTGGCTGAGTTTATATTTGAGTCTAGAATAGATGTTGCAGTAAACAAAGTGGTAACTGGCAGGGCGTATAAAATAATGCATGATAACTTTAAGAATCAATTAGAATAGTTTATCATGCCTTCAATCAAATGTTTTCTATTCTGCTATCTTCTTGTCTTACTTCTTCCAAATGAAAATGCCACAATGGTTTTTAGTTATATATCTAATGAGTTTCATATTACTGTCTGTAATAAGGCTTAAGAAATGTAATGTTTTCTGTTTTACATTCAACTTTTTGTAACTTGTGATTGCTGGCAACTGTTGAACTTTTTTGTATACTGTTTGTAATTTTTTTTTTAATTTTTGTAATCTTTTTGTACTATTGTTATGGAACTTATCTCCCTGGGTCTCTACTGTAAACAGGCTGCTTGCCCAGCCCGACTCTACCTGGTTAACAAATGTAAAATAAAATAAATAAATAAATAAGATGTTAGGAAAAGACGATGAAATGAAAATACAATGTTAACTAATGTTAGTTATTATTAACTCCCAAGTGATGTTGACATCCTACAGAAAGGACTCACTGAGACCAACGACTGGTGTCAGAACAATGGCCTTAAACTCATTGCCAAAAAATGTGTTGTCATCCCCTTTGGGAAAAACCCAGTTCCCATGAATTACCACATCGATGGTAGTCCACTGACCACAGAAGGCTTTATAAGAGATCTGGGAACACAAGATGACAGCAACCCCTCTTTTGACCACCTCATTGCCACTGTGGTCAGAAAGTCCTTCCATGTGGCAAATCTCATTACTAAGGGTTTTGCATCCAGGAAGAAAGAGGTCATTGTCTCCCTCTAATCTTCCCTCATTAGGCCAATCATTGAGTACAATGCCCCATTTGGCATGTACCTCACTAAACACTTGCAACAACTGGAGAGGCCGCAAAAGTACCACACAAAGAGGATCCTAGGCCTTAAACATTTGTCCAATATGGACAAACTCAAAAGAATCCAACTATTCTCTGTCTCATATTGCCTACTTAGAGGCGATCTCTACTTGACTTACAAAGCCATGTCTGACCTCTGTTAGAAATGTTACTTCTAAAGAAATCCCAATCTATCCACACCACACGCTCCAGAGACCTCAACCTCATTACCACAATCAACAGAACATGCTGAAGAGACAAGTTCATAACCCAGAAACTGCCCATGCTATGGAACAGACTTCCCATACAAGTCAAGCAGAGCACCTCACTGGCCCTCTTCAAGAGAAATCTTGATGGCAGGATGGGAAATAGAAAATTCACCCCAAGGATCACTCCAGTGGCTTTACTTGACAGAGGCACTGGGAACTAAGGTCAGGTGGCATGATGCTAGAGTAATCCTATGGGCTAGGCTTGTTAAGGCTCCAGGGCCATTAGCCTAGTACACACCTATGAACCTATGAACCTATGTACAAAGAAACAACTGGAGGATATTTGTGTGGCTCCAGTGTATGCAACAGAATCTAGAAGGTTTAGCATTTTTGCATGGAAGTGTTTGCATAGGTATTTTTATACCACAAGTAGACTTCAGAGAAATTTTCCAGAAGTAGACAGCAATTACTGGTGGTGTGATGGGAAAGAGAGGGGCACATGGAAAAATGTTTTTGAGAATGTAACAACTTAATAGATTTTAGGAAGTGCCTACAGGATTATTTGCCAGAAATGTGGGGGAACAAATTATTTTAACTAATAAAGAAAGTGATTCTTTCATGCTGAGATATAAAAACTGAATTATCTAGGCCAAGTAAGGCCCTGCTCAATTTATTGCTGCTGTCTTCCTAAAAAGTAACTACAGGGAAGTGGAAATCCAAAGCAAAACCAACTGAAACAGAATTGTTGAATGGTACAAAGGAGATAAAAGAACTAGAGATGGGGTCTTTAGAAAATTAAATGAGCAAACTATACAGAAATAAATGGAATCTGTGAGTGCAATACTTACAGTATGATGTTCAGGAGGAGTGATATTTCAGGGAAGGCAGGACTTGAGCAATCTATCTAATCTTAAATTGAATGACTCGAGATAAAAATCATATTTGCTAATGTGTATAAGGAAAAAGTGGTTTGTTTTCACTTTTATAATTAAATATGTATACATATCACCACACAATGTATGATGTTAATAAAGATGTTTAAAAAAACAATTATGAGCAAAGCCAAAAATGTTGGGGTTGGGGCAGCAAAGGCCCCAAATCAGGCTCACTTTTAAATATAGCTCTCTCTCTCTCTTCCGGCTTTTTCCGGTTAGGGGTCGCCACAGCGGATCACCTTGACCGCTCATACTTATAAATTTAATAAAACGACAGGATATGATGTTGTCTTTTCTGTCCAACTCAACAGATAAGTGGTCTATCCAACTGGATTTGACCTCGGTGTCTTTTTCAAGAGCTTGAATCCCAGGTTCTGACTCCTCCCCTACCCATTTTCCTCTGCTCCCTAGAATACCCTGTGTCTCATTTGCCATCTGATCTATCAAGATACACCTTTGAGGGCTCTGTGCTTAGTGTTGGATTAAGTGGTTATGTTTCTTATCTTTCTTTATGCTCTTTATGATTAATTTAGCTAAACTTATATTTGCTATACTGTCTTGGCAGTTATCTGTTTTAGAGTATTTTTTCTGGGAGTTTCCTTTTCTACCTTCACTTCCCATAAAAAAAAAATCCTTTGCTTTTGTTACTATTTACTGTTAGATAAAGTTGGGTTTGTACATTAGATTTTGTTATTTTTACTGTTGTTTATCTGGTTCTAGTGTTTCTTGTTGTTTAGTGTACTGGTTACAATTTTTTCTTGTAGCGTTGATCTTGCCAAGTAGTTAATTATAGCTCAAAAGGCCACTGGTTTTAAAAAGTGTAGTGTCTGCAGGCATAAAATTCCCCCATTAGACCCTCACATACTCAGTGTGTACTGTTTAGAGCTGGCACATCTACAAATGGAATTCAAGTTCTATGCCTCTTTTGGGGCCAGGGCTCTTATGGATAGGCAAAACAAACTTGTCTTCAATGGCTTCTTCCCTACTCAAGTGGGAGTTTTGGCCCTTCTTCTTCTTCTGAAACTACATCAACTTCCTTGAAGAAGTCAGACAAGTTAAGGCCAAGTAAAAAAAAGGAGAAAGAGAGAGAAAGATGTAAGGAGAAATAAAGGGAGAAAGAAAAACAGAAAGAAAAATCAAGAAAGTAATCTGTGGATCCATCAAGACCATCTGGCTTGGCTCCAAAGACCCCATAATGCTCGGATTCATCTACTAGGGAAGTATCTAGGATCTGTTCACAAACTCCACCTAGACATTTTTAACCAGAGCTGTCTAGTCTTTGGCTCTACTCTCCCATTTTGCAGGATAGACCAAGTCACCACTCATCCAGACCACCTTCTTTGGAATCTTCCTTCAGGCCCTTTAAATCATTGAGGAGCTTCTCAATCGATAAGATGATGTGGAAGTCTCTTCAGACTTAGATCCAAGTGGGGATCCTCCTGGCATCTATCCCACCAGTAGTTCCAGTTCTGGCCTCAACAATCCTGGGCAAGATTTCTACTTCACCTATCCAACCTTCAGATCCTATGACCATGGTGTTGAATGTTTTCAGTGAGCATTATGAAGGGAAAGTAATTCAAACATATGATCAACATTAGAGGCCACACTTCACATCAACATCTTGGAGATGAGGGCAGTTATCCAAATGTTGCAGGAATTTCGGGACTCACTACCCAAAGGTATGACATCCATCCAGATGGACAACATGACAGTGGTCTGGTATATTGTCAAGGAGAGCCAATTTATAGCTGTTATGCAGGAAACCATAAGGGTATGGCAGAGGGCAATGTATTTCCAATACTTTCTAGTGGCAACACATATCTTAGGACTTCCATTGTTCTGATGGACAAGCAGAGCAAGTCTGCTCTTCTGCTTTACAATTGTTCCTTCAGTCATTCAGTGGCAATGATGATTTTCAGTTACTGGGGTCAGCCTTGCTGCATTTTTTCTACTTCCCTCCTAAACAATAAATGCAGTGGTTATTTTACCCTGAGTCCCCTAAAGAGGCTGTCACTTAGGGATGCACTAGTCCACAGCTGATACCCAGGTCTCTCTTGCATGCTTTTCCTCCCTTTCCCTTAATAACCATGCTTCTTCAGAAAGCCATGGGGTGCAAGGCAAAGGTATTTCTCATTCCTTCCTTTTGGCCCTGTTAGGTATGGTTCCCCTTTCTCTGGCCTCATCTGAAACACCCTCCCAAGGTGCTGCATCCTCTTCCAGTCCTTCTACTACATCCAGCCACTCAGCTTCAGTGAGACATAAAGACCCCAAAATTGACTGTGTGGTTTCTCCACACTTACAACAATGGCTAAAGATGCCCGGTTTTCCAAACAATTTATGCACATTTTGTCTTCATCACAGAAACCTAGCACTAGAATGGTTTATGTTAGCAAATGGAAGATATTTGCTGTCTGGGATTCCTCTTCTCAGCACCATCACGATCTATCTTAGACTTCTTGATGGGCTTGTTTCAGAATGGTGCTAGCTTTCAACCATCAAAGTACAATTAGTAGCCATATCCAACTTTCACATGGGCTAAAACCAAACCTCTATTGCTTCTTTGAAAGTTTCCAAAACCTTTTTAAAGGAAACTTTCTTTCACAGATCTCCAATCAATGATTCAGTTCCTCTGTGGGATATTACTATCATGCTTCAAGCCCTAACTAGGTCCATCTTTAAAACAGCATCCTCAGCAGAACTAAAATATCTGTCTTGAAAAGCTAGGATGATCTTGAAGTTGCAAGCATTGTCCTTCAGGCCTCTATATCTCATTTTTTATAAGGATAGGGTTTCACTATGGACCAACCCTCACTGTCTTCAGAAGAAAATCTTAATCAGACAATTAACCTACCAGTTTTCTTCCCACATTTTTTCAAACAAAGGGGAATATACTTTACCTGCACCACACCAAAAGCATTAGGAAAACACACCAACTCTCTCTCCTTTTTAAAAATCAAATTTGGTTAGGGAGTTTCTAAAGTGACTTTATCCAGGTGGCTCTTCAACTACATCACTTTTGTTTATAAGGAGATGGGGTTAGCATTACCATGAAGGCCCAAGGCTCACTCAACTAGAGCAATGGCTATGTCTGCCATTTATTTTACAAGAGTACCCCAAGATAAAATTTGTGCTGTGGCTACTTGGTCTACCATTCACACTTTTATGTCACATTACAAGCTAGATGTGCAGTCCAGATCTTGTGCACCTTTTGGCTCTACCATACTTCATAATATCTTTCCATGAGACCTCCCTGGGATTTCAGGTAGCTTGGGAATCTATCCCATCTCTTGAGTCAGCTGGAAAAGACAACATCAGATACAAAAGTTATGTACTTACATAATGCTAGATCTGTGTTATCTTGTTCTGTCCAGCTCAACATTCTCACCCTCCATCCCCCTTCCAAAACTGACATTTTTATGGGACTTGATTGATCAGTTGGACCTGACCATGGCCTTGTCTTGTTGGCATACTGGAGCTGTTTGCCCTTTTTCATGTCCTGTGGCATAAGTTAATAAGTCTGTGTTGTGTCCATCAGGTGGATTACTAGGTGCAAGCAGGCAAACATGATTTGAGATATTCTAGGGACCAGATGGAATTATGGGTAGAGGAGGAGAAAGACATCTCAATTCAAGCTGTTGATAAAGGTGCCAAGGTCAGATCTGACAAACTATCTGTTGAGCAGGATAGAATAAGACAACATGACTAGCATTATGATAAATACATAACTTTCATTTTTGCATCAACAATACAAATGAATTTCTGTTTTATTTTTCAATAAATAAGTATTGATTTCTAGACAGACTATAAGTGTTTGATTACACAAGTCTTAACTGAGATTGGTTACAATCCGTGACTCTTTTTTCTTGGTTTTAAGGAGGCTCATCCAGCAACTTAGATGCTCAAGATGTAACCAATTTTCCTGTGGATTAATGTTTTCCTTAAGTGTGGGAGGCATCTTACCAGATAAGGCTGAAAAACGTTTGCGCATGTGTGTATATGCGTGCACGCGCACGTGAGTGTGTGTGTGTGTGTGTGTGTGTGTGTGTGTGTGTGTGTGTGTGTGTGTGTGTGTGTGTGTGTGTCTGTGTGTATGTGTTCGTGTGTATGTGCATCTTTATGTTGATTTTTCAGAAAAATCAGCCACCAACATGCTACTATATGTCCCAGATTTTATCAGACCATTCGCAATGCTGTTTGACTGTTGCAGTATAATCTATCTTGATTGCTCCACCAACAGTGACAAAATACATTGCTTTCTCACCAAATTAGCTCTGCTATGAATTATATTTAAAAATTCTGTCACAACAAAATACTGATGCTCAAAATATTAAAACCCAGTTTGCAGATGATTGTAAACTGTAAGCTGTCATTGAATCCCCCCCAACATGAGAGCACCCTTCAGGAATGTCAGACAAATGCTTGGTGCCAAAGCCATGGCTTAAAGCTCAGTTCCAAGAAATGTATTATAGTACCTTTTGAAAGCTGGCCACCCTGGGTAACTACTTCATCCATAAAACACCCTTAAAAGTTGATTCACTAGTCAGGGATCTGGGAACTCTTGTAGATAGTAACCTGGACTTTGACCAACATGTGTCCAAGATAGTAAGAAAATCCTTCTGTGTTGCTCAACTCAGAAGTAAGCGTATGACATCTAGGTCCAGAGAGGTCATTGTACCACTGTTCTCAGTCCTTATCAGACCTAGCATAGAGATAATGCCCCTTCTGTCTGTACCAGTACAGACACATGCAGCAACTGGAATGTCCACAAAGGTTCCTTATAAAAAGAATGCAGGGAGTAAACACAATGTCCTATACTGATCACCTCAAAGCCCTGCCTGTTTACTTGATATTATACATATTTCTGCAAGGTGATATTTTCCCGGCTTGCAAGGCATCTCTGGATACTGTTTTGATTAACCTTTTGCACATCTACTAAACAAACATTATATCTACTAGATTAAATGACCTAAATTTTGCTTGCAACATAAATAGGACATGTTGGAGAGACAGATATGTTTCTCAGACAATTCTCATTCTCTGGAACAGACTCCCCAGTCCCCATCCGTGTAAAGCAGAGTTCCTCCCTAACCCTATTTAATTCCAACTTCAACCAATGGATGGGTAATCAGAAATTTACCTGTGGCCTGGTGCCTATGTCTCTGATGGACAGAGGCAGTCGATGAATCACCGCATATATAAATCAAATTTTTGGGTCACATTTCAATTGCTCAGCTAGGCTTATAAGGGCCCTGATGGTTGTCAGCTTGGTATACACCTATGAACCTATGAACCAAAAGACTGACAGTGACTAAGGCAGATAAGTTAAAATTCTGAGCACACAGTATCAGCAAAAAACACCAAATCAAATAATTAATTAAATTAGTCACAAAAAAAGACAGCTGTCATTTTGTGATCAGTTTAAATTAAGCATAATTAAAAAACTAACAGTCATAACTTGCCAGAATAGTTGATAGTGTTACAGGAAGGGTTTTATAAGGTAATGTATAGCAGTGGGGTTTGGAACATGGGTATGGTTAGGGTTAGAGTTAGCACCGCTGTCAAAACCAAAAGTAGAGATGAATTCATAAGTATCCTACCCACAGTGCATAACTTGTCAGAATGATCTGCTCTTCGGTTCAGAAAGCATTTAAACCACCAGTACAAATCATCCCACAGTACAATACTAATCTAATTGTCATGACTGATATTGCTGCAATATGCCTGTGCTTCATACCTCTCAACCTCTTATGGCTAGAAATCTGGACAAAGCCTAAAATAATGGTGGGACAAAGGCCCAAAAATAGGAACAGATTTTAAATATTGCTCTTATAAACTTAGACAGATGCTAGAGTAACAGGAAGCATGTTAGCATGCATTTTCTGAAAGATATGGTCTGACACTCCAGTGTGTGTCATTATTTAGTGACTTCGATCCTCAGTGATTTTCCAGAAAACTGTAAATTTTATGCAAAACTGACAAAAAATATGAGGTAAAATCTGGACAGCTGAGAGGTATGCTCTGCATATGGTATCCACCTAAAATAAAATCCTAAACAGTGCACGCCAGTAAATATATTTCCCTATCTCGTACTTACCTCATATTAATTAAGAGCTGATAATATAAGGATGAATGTGGGAGCAATACTGTCTGCAGTTTCTTTTTATACCATTAGTTTAATTGTTACATAAAGTGAGGTACGCGCAAGTGTTTCAGACGTATTAGCTGAATTACACTTTCATTGTTCATTCATGGAAACAGTGCATAAGATTATAAAAACCTAACTCTTTAATTCAAGTAACTGTTTTTCAAGGATCATGGTCCCTCTGAATTTAATACATAGGCTAGTGAATAAAACTGGCTAAGCCATTGCAGATACCAGAGACATGCAAAGTAGTAAAAACATTTTAAGCTGAGGCAGACTACCAAGTCTTGAAATGATACTGAGGAATAATTATCATGTGGTGATATGAAGCATCAGACCTTTATGGAATAGCTTTCATCTGCCAGTTTTAATATAAGCACATGCTAGTTATCATGACTGATGCATATACTGTCTTTCTTATATGCTCTCTTTGTCTGTTCTTTGATTTTAGGTTAGCTAGCTAAATCCATTAAATTTTTCTGATTTGAATGTATTACATCTTTTACTTCCATTTCCCACCGAAAAGTGCAGCACCAGGCTAGGTCAAACTAGATAACAGAGTGTAATAAATGTATAACTAAGCCAAAATGATTTTGGGAAAATTTGTTTGCTGACTTGAAAGTTCCATGTCTATTAAGTTAAAAATAAGCCAGAGTGGATTTTTTTTCTCTTTCTCTTTCAGTTTTCCACTGTAAAGACCAGCAACCAGCTAGGTCAGCCTAATATAACTAAGCCAAAATGATTTTCGGACAATTTGTTTGCTATCTTGAAAGTTACATGACTATATAGTTAAAATAAATCAGATCAGGTATTTATTTTTTTCTCTTTCTTTCTTTTTCAGTGTCCTGGAAAATGAAGTTTTATGTTTATTTCATTGCAGTTTCTTTGGCAGCATTTGCCATGTCTTTACTGCAGATGACGATAGTGAATTTTAAGCTTCGTGAATTTATACAGGACTTCAGGATAAGGTATGCCTATTACTCTGATGGTTAAATAGTCCTGGATGAATCTGTGTGCTCTGTTTAGTGAAAAGAGATGATTGCTGCTATCCTATATAGTATGATTTGTAACAATGTACTCACCTTTTAGGAAAGTCATTTGTCTTCAGCTTTTCTCATGAGCAGTTTATTTATCTATTCTTTGTTGACCAGGGTAGTTGTCTCTTTTCAAGAGAGACTTAAGGTGGCATTTATACTACTAAGGAAAGTTTGACCAGGGCATCAGGAAACTTGCCCTACTATTTTCAATAGGCATTATGGGATTTTTTACATCCACCTAAGTTACCACTAACTCAAGGTATCATGGGATTTTTTTATATCCACCCAATTTACCACCAACTCAAGTAGATGGGACCTCAGTGTAATGCTTCATCTGAAGGACAACACAATGAGGAGTGCAGTACCCCCTCTATACTACACTACAGTGTTAGCAATTGATCTACCTGGTGTGGGAACAGAACCCACAGCCTTCTGCACCCAAAGCAAATGTGCTACCTGTTGTGCCATAAACTCTGCCACGAACTCTGCTTACAGTTTGATGAAGAACTGTTTGATTGTTGAACAAGGCACAGTAAGTCTGAAATATAACATTCCAACCAATCAACTAAGAACTATTTTTAAACAAAAAGATTAAAATGAATGTTGTATAACACTTTCTGTAGGCTTTTCACACTGGAAGATGAACACTTTGCCAATAATATACATTGTACAAAAATTGAGTTTGCAACAAGCAAAACTCTGCACAGTAATCATATCTCACAAGAAATGCCTACTGTCTGATTTAATTAAGAATATTTATTTTCACATTTTTCATGTCATACAAAGAACTTGTAACATTGCTATGGAAACTGCACAATTCATATTCAGACATTGTAAGTCATGCACAAAAGCACTGCAAATAATTATTAAAACCATCATAAAAGTAATGCAAACTAATACACACACACACACACACACACACACACACACACACACAGTCCAAGATCCCTCATACCTCTGTAGATATGCATGTTGCTTAACTAGAAAAGGTTTCCAGGTAACCTCACAAAGCATCTTGCGATTAATGCATTTACTTCAGTTATAAATGAGTAAAATAAAAAAATAAATTAAAAAATGCCTAAAATATTATTGTCAAACTGGGTGATTAGTAAGATATTCCTGCACAGGAATGTGACAGGTGCATCTATATGTGTGATGACATTCTAGTGTTGCAAATTATTTATTCTATGACATGGTTAATATGAGCACATTGTGCTACTAGATGTTCTGTATTTATGCACAGTGGCACAGTGGATAGTGTTGTCACCTCATAGCAAAATGTTCATTGGTTTGATTGGCCTAGGTGCCTTCTATAAACAGTTTGCATGGCCTGCTGGTGTTCATGTGACTTTCCTTTAGGTGCACTGGTTCCCTCCCACATTCCAAAGATGTGCAGTAGGTGGGTTGGGCACTATAAATTGGCTATAGGTGTGGTGTGTGGTGTGGAAAAACAGCTGCAGTAGGACTAGCCACCTGGTGGTGTGAACCTTGGCTCTAAATGATTGTTACTGTTGGGATAATACCCTGATGCCATGTGCAAAAATGAAAACAAGGGGTTGTGGATGGATAGAAATGTACTACACTGCCAGAATTAGTAATTGCCTAAATGTGAACAGATAATGTTCATACATAATGTTACAAGAATTAGTAATTGTTTAATTGTCTAAATGTGAGCTCATGATGTTCATACATAGTGTTACAAGAATTAGTAGTTAATTGTTGTCTAACTGTGAGCAGATGATGCTCAAACATTTTGTAACTGATCAAGTGTTGGTTAGATACATGCAAAAGGGGACATTGTACTCAATGATGAGTCTGATAACGGCTGAGTAGAGTGGAACGATAACTTCCTTGCACATGGATGCCATAACCTTGCTTATGAGTTGTGCAGCATAGCATGATTGGCTTCAAGTTGGTCAAAATCCAGATTACTGTCTGCATATGTTCCTAGATCCCTAACTATCATGTCAACTCTAAGGGGTGTTTTATTGATGAAGTATGCCCTAGGCTTAGCTCCTCGCAAAGCCTTTCTATGTTATGAGTTAAAATCCTAAGCACTAGCTTTTTAGGTATGCAATTTTACAGGGTACTGCAAACCACCACTGAGCGACAAACAACTATGCAAAAATGCAATTAATTTATAGCAGACAGAAAAAAGCTGAAAACTCCCATACCCTCAGGCCAATGAATGACTACATTTTGAACTCCCTGGAGTGCTTCCTAACTCTGAGAGACCAGGTAAACACCTTGTGCCACAAAATGGATGAAAAGTAGAGCAGAAGTAGCTCTCAAGTGCAGATTAACACCCAACTAAGTCCCTAAAAAGCCCTCAGGCTGATGAAACAATGTCACTTTTAGCTTCCCTGTGTGTGTCCCAACTTGGACTGACCAGGCTATCTGACTACTGCCACTAGAATAACAGTCCCAGTCTTCTTAATGTTAAAACACACTTTGGTTATCCAAAAATGAAAGATACCAACTAGTTGCAACTTCTTAATGTAAAAACATGCTTTAGTTAGCCAAAAGGGAATAGGTATCAGAAACATTAAGTAACTAACTACATGTAATTCTCATTTTAAGCCTCCCTGTGCATTTTCCAGCCTGAACTGACCAGGCTACTTTACTGCTGCTACACTTTGGTCACAATTTGATCAACTGGATCTTCTTTAGAGCTGAGAAAGGTGAATCACTGCTGCAGGTTTCAGGTCACTTGCTGATCCCTATCCACAAAAAGTGTTTTCTTTTTCACTGATTTACAGTGCATTAAATAATTATTGCCTAACAGTTATCTTGCTTCCCTTGTCAAAATACTAGAAAGTGTATTCATTCACAACTTGTTCAACAAGAAATTGAGCACAATCATAGTTTTAGGCTTAGCTATAACACTTATGTTGATATGCTGGATATTGTAGAATATATTTTTTAACAATTATCTCACATCTCTTTGAACCTAAGCAATAATGGCCTTTATCTCAATGGCTATACTTCTCAACTATCCAGATTTTTGCAGAATGCCCGGATTTTTCCCCCTTATGTTTGTTTTGTTCCTCATAAAATGTGTAGTTTTCTGGCAATATATTGAGGACTGAAGTGCAGAAATAAAAACATTTGAGATTCAGACTTCATAAGCTTCAGGAAATGCATGCTAATACAAATGCTGTTATTCTATAAGAACAATATCTAAAAATTGTCTCTAGTTTTGGGACTTACCATTGTTTTTGATTTTGTCCAGCTTTCTTGAGTTTAGAGATTGAGATGTATGCTCAATGCCTTTAAACATTTTAAAAACAGTCTAGAAGACTAGAGAATAACAGTTTTGACATGTATTTTTCATACCATATGAATGAAGTCTGTAGTCCTTAGGCATTAATGTTGAAATTCCAAGAGTAACTTGCAGTGGTCAACAGAGTTTAGAAGTTTAGATAAAGCTATAAGGATGGCTCCATTTACTTTACCTTATCTATGTTTAGTATTAAGTTATCAATGAGAGGACTTCTGGCAGTTAGGTGCTATGCCCATTTCTAATACCATGTCAGTTTATGGATGCTAGTATATCAGGTGGAATATGCCATCTTACAAATACTGCCTATCACTGCTGGACCCCTCATTGCTCAGTATCAGGGCCTCTATTTGTGAATGACATGATCAATCATTATAAAAAAAAAACTAGTTTATTATACTAGTGACTTTATAATCCTTGTTGCACATGGTACATTCACTTCAATCAGTGCAGAACTGAAGTCTAGCTTTGATTCACTGACGTTAAGACTCCGAACTATGGAACTTTACCTTAATACTTCTAAGATCAAAATCACACTCCTCTCAAACCAGAAACAAAATTAGTATTGTTCTAACCTCAGTCCCCTACCCAGAAACAATTTTGGTATATTGGTGCCTCTACCATCAGAGCAGTGCTGTACATTATCTTCCCTGGAAAAGTTCTTATTTGAGGAAGAAATCTCAGCAGGATTGTTTGGTCTTATTACTTTCAATAAATTATGGTTCAACAAACATAAATATACAGTCCTGAATCCAAAACCAGAAAAGGCTAAAGTTATTTCTCCTCTAAGCTTCATTATCTACTGCTTATATATAGTTGATGCTTTGAGTTCCATTTTCCAGCAGTCCACTACTTATTAATCTCCCACTGGCTTGCAATGTGGTAGCAACAACTCCTGCAGAACAGCATGATAGAACAAATCACTGCTATACATCTGTAGCTTCAAATGGTAAAGTTTAATCAACAACTATTCCTAATTAAGTTGATATTTGATCAAAAACTCTCTTGCAGTTCTAAATCTCCTTCTATGTAATATTATAGGGAGGTCCAATATTCACAGAGTGATTAAAGTTTTTCTCCTGCATATTTACACAACTTCAAGAGCAAAGAATAAATATGGAGATTTTCACAATACAGTACACTTTGTCAAACTCTGAAATGAGGCAGCTCATGCTTAGAGATATATCACTGAAAAAACCTTAAAGATCTCTTGAAAACACATTTACAGATAAAATATTATTGTCAGTGTCATTTCACTTAGGACCATACTACTTACTCCTGAAAACTAGCCTTTTTGCACATCTCTGTGTACTTCTGCAACATGTATAGTAGATGTGTGTGCTGTGATTATAGTTTTAACTCTCATAAATTCACTGGAGAATAATCCATTCATGTAATGCCGTTTATCCAATCTGCATTATTAGTGGCACCTGCTATGATGTCGCCTTGATGTGATGATGTTTGACACTGGAGGATTGTCGTATTCTTTTACCTTAAAAGAAGACGCGAGACAATGGTGTGCAGTTGGTACCAACTCCAAGCTTTATTGACCAACATACATGCAAATGCCCAATGCTCCTGTCTTCGCAGCCTTTTATATCATGCATCGCCCCCTCCCCCTCACCTCTACGGCAAGTTAGCACAGAATAGCACAGTCCATTGAATACACCACATCTCCCTTTCCCACCCCCCCCCTTTTTCGCTAGCACACTCCCAGATCTCTATTCACTCTCCTTCACTACAACTTGGTGTATTGGCATGCTATGCTCACCATAGCCACATTCAGATTACTACGGATTCCCCCCTCAATTGTTTTCCGGCTTATTCCTAACGGAACCAGACCTGTCTTTCTATAACGCTTCCAGATCTGGTCTTCCAGAGCAGTTCTCACCAGCCCCCCAGGAGGAAGGAAGGCAAGAAAGCGGGGCCCGATCTGCTTTCCTGCATCAGGCTTCGATCTTGGACACATTTTTTTTGTTTAGCCTCCAGGGGAATGCAAATCAGGCGTGTTTCAGAGAGAAAATCACACAGCACGTCCTTGATTGAAGACCAAAGCAAGTAGGTTTTGATCTACCATACCTTGGGTCTTTCAGATCTGTCACCCACACCTCTGGGCCAGGGCAAACATTCCCAACCAGCCGGCCTGGCCCGAACTCCCTCTTTGTAGTTTTGCCCTCTCTCTCTTTCTCCCCCTTCTCCAGTCAGGCAACGATCCCTCCAAGGGTCTTCCAGTCAGGCAACGGGGGTCCCCGCTGTGAGGATAAGGGTCCAAGAGGGGCGTAACAGTGCCCATAGCCATATCCATATTCTCAGAGGGGCTATACCCAAATGCTGCCGACTGCCATGTACAGGATCTTCACTGCCTACTGCACTTTTTTTTTTCTGCTCCTGCTGGCTCCTGCTCCGCTCGCTCTGCACGCGAGCATGGGACACTATCCTGAAAACATGATCAAAGCTCTAAGCATGCGCCCTGAGCTGAAAAGTCGCGTAAGAAAAGAAAAAGATCGTCCTGGGACTGTCGTGGGATACCTGGGGGATACCATTAAGATGCAAAAGGTATACCATGGATCTGGTGTGGAGAAGGAAAGTATGGATGCACAATGCAAAATCTCGAGAAGATGTCAGTACAACCACGGCAAAGAAGGTGCTGGTATCAAGAGAATCAGAGATGGGTTCCGGGCGGGGACTCATGGCCATGGGCACTCTTGGATGTGGGGTGGAGGAGGTATGCTGTTGGAGATTCACATCAGATGCACGCCCTGCATCTCAAGACCATGTCATGTATCTGTCATGCTGCACATTGACACACCACGGCTCTTTGACATAACTCATTTGCAACTTCCAACACCCCATTCACCCTTCATCGAGTTACGATGCCCAGTAGGGATAACAAACACCCCTCATTCTGCATATCTGCATCTCCTTGTCTGTCTTTCACAGTCCCGGTGGTGTCCATCTTCAGCTGGTTCCTTGAGCTCGCAGGGGCAGACCTTGGCCAGTACACAAGTCCGCACAACATGCACTGTCCGCACGTGGCCCTCCTGGTCGGCTGTTTCTGCTTCCATGTTTTTCACAATTATATACGTATGCATGTATCCTCCACCCACAGTAACGACCTCCTGTTTTTCCTGTAACTCCTGCACTTTATGTCTGGTTTTAGGGGTTCATCGGAGAGCTGCTCTGGTTTCTACAACCCGTACACCGGAGGTGCTGAGCTGTGTAAAGGGCGTTCTGAGCGTACGGTGAAGCCAAAATGATAAACAGCTTCACATGCCCGGGCAGGCACCCAGACCAGTGTTCCCAAAGCAGTCTTTATCCCAAATCTGATCCCTAAGCCCAGTGAGACATGCTGTTTAGCCTCCCTTTCGAGACCCTCACATCTCCACACTCTGTGGGTGAGAGTGGGACCTCGGCGCATAGGACGGTTCCTCGCCGTCTCCAGTCATTCCAGATCTGCCAATCAATGCCCAATTACTCACTCCCATGCCCAAAATAATGTCTCTAACACCACCCCAGACCAAGAGATTCTGTGGGGATTTACCTCAGACAGCTCTATCCTCTTTTCAGCTCAGAACCAACTGGGGATGATCCCACCCCATTTTGATAATAGGTCTCTGATAATAGGTCTCCCAATTCTCTCCCAAATTGGGCCTGATTCCCCTGCCTGATTCACTCATGCTCGGCTTCTCCCTTCTCCCACAATGAAGGTGCTTTTCTCTCCGACAGGACTCCTTCTCCTATGATGGACCATACCCGCTTCTTCCATGACTTGTTCTGGCCCATTTGTCGAAGCATGTCTAACGGCTCCGCGCTATACATTAACACATATTCTATTCCGTGCCTCACCCGGTCACTTCCCTTTAATGAGTCAACGTATCACCCGCTTCGCTTCGCCTTCCAGAGCAAACCAAAACGGGCAGATCGTGGCTCCTGTGGCCAACTCCCCGTGATCAGTGATCAGTTTCAGTGTCCGTTCATGCAAAAGAATTTGCCAAAAATCTCAGCCGCCGTGAGCAGAGCTCGGAGTGAAGCTGCCAAAAAAGGGCTGGCAATTAAAGGAATCTGCTCAACTTCACATAGGAATTTTAAAAAAGCATACATATTCATTCGCCCCTTCGAAATCCAGGCATCATATCCACATCGCAAAACACCTCAACCCCGAGCAGCATTTCAAGACAATGCATGTAGCTTCCATTCCATCAACAACAGTACACATCACTTTCTTTCAACCTGTTTAGTCCTTCTAGTCAAGTCTCCATCTAATATCCTTCCAATGGTGGGGACCAAGGCTCCTTCACACCTGCACCTCTTCTCTTTTCTTCCCTCTCAGTAACCTTCCCCATCCCTGGGGTAACTCCGGGTACTTCCACTTTCCCCAGGAATTGCATCCCTATTCATGTGGCAGGCATCCTCCCAAGGTCTTCTAACTCCAGCACAGCGCCTTTTAGAGGCCTTTTATGGTGAGCATACAGAGCACAAGAGTTAAAGACAATCGTAACTGTGCTAAAGGCCTTCCAAAGGTGCATGAAAGTGTCAACATGTTTTTGCAGCAGGAGTCTCCAAATATGGCTGAAGGCCCAGGCGTTCCTCCACCAGACCCTTTGTGCAGGCTGACTTTTAGACACCAGTGACATCTGCCCAGGATCCAGCTCCACCAGGCGGATCCCCCGCCCAAGAAGGGCGCTCCCTCCACCGGAGAGTTTCGGAACATTGACTTGGAAGCGCAGGTCAATCTGCCCCCACGTAGGTGTGCCTCCCCCTTGCATCCCGTATTTGCACCTCCACAACCCGGAAGAAGTTACCACAAGAAGAAAGAATGTGAAGCCGCTCTCCCCAACCCTCATCTTCCTGTAACCTCTTCCTCCCAAGGGAAGCCTCGCACTTGCTCTGCGCCAAACCTGCGCTGGCTCCCTCAATTTCCCACAGGCCCTCAGTTTTGCCCAGGGCTCGGTCTGCGTCTGGTGTCAGTGCATTACCATTTGTTCACACTGTAGCAAGGGCAGGCTTACACAATTAGGCTGGACCCTGGAAGGCTTCTCCTGCTGTGCGCCCCCGTTTCTTCCCTCGCCCTTTCTCTGCCTTTTCAAAGCCTGGGCCCCTGCTGTCATCATATTAACTAGGCCGCACTGCATTGGTCTGTCACTGCAAGCCACACACTGCTCAAGGTCTTGCTCTATTCGGCTTGCTTCCTTCAACAGCTCTCCCAGTCTCCACCTCTCTTTCAGTTCTCTGCATCGTCTCCTGACAATGTTATGTTCTATCTAGGCATTCATTTCCATCTAGAGCTTCCAAACCTCCCTTCACTTGCATAATCTCAAGTTACAATGTTTCATAAAAGGCATGCAAAAGCATAAAACACAATGCATTGACAAGTTCATGCAGCATATCAGGGTGTTCTCATACACAATGTTCTTTTTGACACAAAAGAACTTTTCAATAAAGAACTTTTCAAAACTCCCTCACCGTGTGTCACACTTTAGGTCTTTGCCTCCCTCCTCGGTTGCGTCGGCTGGATGCATCTGCCCCAGCACGGGCTGCTTTCCATTCTACGTCTATTCTTGGGTGTTCACCTGGTTTGTATATCTGGTTGGGTCGCTTTCCACCTCAAATGGGAGCCGTGCAAGGCGTTTATGCGTCGACACGTCAAAAAACCATGGATTCTAAGACTGTCAATTGGTGTGTTTGGGAGAGCACAAAGGTTTCAGCGCATTGGGCTAATGCACCCCGAAATTACCAACTCTCGCCATCCGACACCATTTCCACACCACTCAATCCTCGCATACCTTCAACAAAAGGTCAGCACTCCACCAACCACACACACAGCACTTCTGCTAACAATACACCATCCATCATTTAAATTGAAGACAAGACAAGGATAGCCCTTGATCTCTGCCACAAACTGTTTCTACAGCAGCACTTACCATAAGCCCCCTAAAGGGAATGAGAAATTGTGGTCAGTGACTCATTGTACCACCATCTGTCCAACTATCCAGATCTGTTACTTGAACCATGAATGTTGGCATTACAGCCCACTGTGTTACCGAAGTACCTGTAGGCTGAGTGAGCTAACTAGAAGATCATTGGTCAGGACATTAAGAAGATTTCCCCTTCTCTTCATATGGGATCTCTACAGCTCACGATATCCTGAGTTTGGTTCCATGTTCTTAAGTGTTGGATGGTGGTAATGATTACACAGAGGCATTACAGCATAATTTCATTCATATATTCAATGAGGAGTGCTCTAACACTATTGTAACTGAAGCAATCTGTCAATACTGTAGAATAGCAGCTCACATTTAGATCATTGGACTCATTCCAGAAGCCTTGTCAAGCAGCCTGACTGAAAGTGTAATTATTTGTTTGTTTGTTTGTTTATTAATTTTTTTGCATCTGTTTCTGGCCATATGGAAAATAACCTAGCTAACGTGGTTTTAAGACTTTGAAAGTGCACCAAACTGATATTTTGACTTTTTTTCTCACATCTAACATCTGGGAATAATCAATATTCAGGGTTATAAATAAACAGCATAATAGGTTACTACTTGAAATATATATATATATATATATATATATATATATATATTTTTTTTTTTTTTGAAAAGGCAAGAGTATGTTTGATAGGTGTTGAAGACCTGCATTGCATTTTGCTTTTAAAACTTATGAGCAGCTAGTTATTATTGGCCAAATGACTGGGCAGTTACGGCTCACAATTTTATTTAAAGGAACATTATGTATCAACTTTCCTACTGGTTTGTTGACCTGGGTGTTCTGGTAGAGAATGAAGTTAATAGGATCCTGTAGCTGGCTCCTTATACGTGGAAAAGTACGCAGGTCTTAAAAACCTGTGAGAACAGGTTTTTAAATCGAGTCTAATACTGAATACTTTGGTAGATTTGGGTTACATGTGGATAAGAAAAGATTTGTCATCTGATTAAGGGTTTTCATACTTAGCATGTCCATTTCAAATCTGCTGGTCTGTTGGTTCCACCAAATGTCAAAATTACTTTGTACATTAGAAGGTAACAGGAGGATTCATTGAATCTTCTTCAGTGAAGTTCTATTTCTTTGAAAATTAATAAACTATCCAAGTTGAGTGACTCCAGAGTAAATTATATGAAGAAGTGGCCATGACAGGTAATTGAGGCATGCCTCCAAATCACCCATGTATGAAGTTTTACTTATTTTGTTTCTGACTTTCAATTTCTCAGGAAGCTGCTCTACTGTGATTTCTTATAAAGTAATATAACCACACTGCAGTACTGATGATTTTTTTTTTGGGGGGGGGGGTCACAGATTCCAAAATGTTATTACCTGTAGATTGTGGTGAGAGGAGAGTTATATATGATGCTAATAGGGAATGTGAGCTGGTCTGCTATTTGATAAGATCAGTTAAGGCTTTTTGATTCTAAATTAGATTAAGTGAACTTGCAATTAAAGTTTCTGTCAAGTTTTGAGTAATAAACAGAGCACATCATCACCAGCTGTTCTTGGTCGTGAATTGGGAAAGGGTTGGAAAAGTGTTTTGTTCCACCTGGTAACATGTCCTGAGATTTCAGCCATGACTTTGAGATAACAACAGTGCCAGAGTGGTGTTTGTATTTTCAGCAATCCAGTTGGGTATAATTGCACCATATGCTACCTTTTTTATGAAATATGGGATTGAGGCCACGTTAAAGATTTGGGAAGATACTAGATGTTACACAGAACTCTGTTTAACATCTTGTTATTCAGAGCAGAAGTAATGATAGAAATTCCACAGTCAGGCATTTAATATACCTTGTAGGGGGTTGAGCAGTATGAGTAACTTTAGCACTATTAATGTTCTATTAAAGTAAAATATGTGGCATATTTCAGGTATACTATAACACGCAATCAAAAATATTTTGTGCAATATGATGTGCTGCACTTTAAAATGTAAATAACTGGATTATTTACTTATGGCTTGTGGTTTTATATTTTGTGAAATGGATTTTATTTTCAAAAAATTTTTTTTTTTTTTTTTTTGCTTAAGCTTGCACTATTCTGGAAAACAGCATACAATTTCAAAATTACTGGCTATGTTCTCTGATGAATGATAGCAGTAATAGGGTCTTTTTTGGCCACTAAGAAGATAGGTTTATGGAGTCTTATTTCCCCAACTTGTATGATTCACAACAGACTAAGGTAATCTGAGCTAGTAAACACAGCATGGGTTAAGGTTTCTGTTGGGTGGTAAGGGAACCAACCAGTAATCAAAAGGAACTTAAACAAAACAAAAGCAGTGCATTTATTGCAACAGTACTGGCTCTTAGCAGGTTCTAAGAAGTCATGTAAACCAATCACCCTATTATAACAATATAGATACAGAGATTGGTGGATTGCGAGGAGAACTAGAATAAGCTACACTTCCAGATGAAAGGCATCATGGGCCTCAGATTAAGACCACCAAACAGCTAACTGTCTAGTTTATTTCACCAACTGGGCTGTAGTGAATGGACTGACAAAGCTCAAAACTAAACTCATGATGACATAATAACTAAATCAATTAAAAATGCTTACACATCATGTCTTTACCAGAGCAAGGAATAGAACAGTATAGTTAGGAAACAGTTAAGCAATTACAATTTGCCTTTGACCATCTATGTTCACATTAACTGGGCAAGGAGCAGTCCAGTTATGCAATCACTGAAAATCTAGTAACATTATGTTTTCATGCTAGCCAGGTCATTGCCAAACATTGTGTACATTTGCAACTCTGGAAGTCATCACATGCACATATATCCATCAAGTCCCTAAGCAGGCACATCTCCCTTAGTGATTAGTTGTGTTAATAACATATCAGGGACAAGAAGTTGTGAGTCAATTAGTAAAACTTGATAAACCAGTCACATACCTTATCCATGATCACATGCAATCAACACCAGTTAGTGTCATGAAAATACGTGCAGCACTGTAAGTCTGCTGTACTGCTTTCTCTGGCCTAATTTATTACAAGTGCCAAAGGGAAGGCCACCCACTTTATGGTAATACTTCCTGGCAATCTGAGAAACAACAGTATATTATTAAAGTTATTTAATGACTCTTGGGTTTGTTCCTTCACCAGTCCAGGTTGAGTGGCTACACAAATACCTGCCAATCCTTATACATCTCCCCGGCTACCTCTAACTCTTCAGCTCTTTATCTTGCCCATGTATTTCATAAATGCTGCTATCTAAGCTCCTAACATTGTCTTTTCAGCTGCTTCGATATATTATGCTATAGCTATACTGTCTTCACATAATCTCTCTAGTGTACTGTAGAAATAAATGTGTATAATTAAGTATAAGAATTAACAAGCTGTAATATCAAAACTTGTATGTTATGAATTGTTAGTTTGTAGTGCTAGACTTTGTTATTGTTATATGTGGAGATTTTCTCCCTGGGCCTCTGCTGAAAATGGGTCTATATCCCAGTCGGACTTTCCCAGTAAACAAATGTAAAATAAAATAAAATTGGTAGTCAAGATCCTCAGAAAAGTTTATCAAGCTTTGTCAGTCTTTTTACAACCTTTTATTTTGGTTCTGGACTTTAAGCTTTATGATGTTTGCTGCAGACACACACACACACACACCAGTAATCTGATCATTACCACTCAGTAAAAGTATGTTGTAAAGTCAAAAAGGAAGAAAAAATACGTATGCAAAGACACAATGTAACAGAAGAAGGTGTTTTAGATGGTCTCTTATACCATACTTCAATGAGGCAGGAAGATGAAGGTGATGCTGGCTAAATTGTTATGACAGTCAAGGAACTTATAATTCAACAGCTGCTAGTCAAGCTGGTTTTACATAGATATATACTTTGATAATCGCTGGCTGAGAAGCACATTCATCCATCCAGTATATTAATATGATAATAATGCCAGCCAGCAATCAAATGGGAGTGCTACTGCAGTAAATGAGTAACAGTAAATCACTTTCAGTAAAAACTGTTAATTTTCACAAACATACAGCCAATACATTATAATTACAATTTCTTCTCTGGCCAGCTGTCACAAATCATTGACAACCAAGTTATTTAACAACTAGCAGATAAAAAACAAGTTAATGGATGGTTATTGTACATCCCGGTTTCAGTGGTGGAGAAGGCCATTTGAGTTGCATGTTGTAGGTCAAAAATGGAATCAGCAGAACATACAATAGTTGAGTCATCTGTGTACTGAATAAGAGATCCTTGACACATAGATGAATGGAAAGTATTAATGAAAATGCTGAATAGGATGGGCCAAATATGGAACCTTCAGGAACCATGGTAGAGGTGTTAAGATATGGAGAGATGGAGTGTTGCCATTTGACAGCCTGTTATCTATCTGTTAAATAACTTGAGAACCAGTTGAGTGTGGGGGGAATGATTTTAGAGAGTTGGGTTAGAAACAGAAGGTGAGAAACTGTATCAAATGCTATTGATAGGTCTAGGAAGAGGCTGGAGACAATTTTGCCAGCATCACGGGCTCTGTTAAGTGTGCTCATAAAAGATATAAGGGCAGTTGTTGTACTATGGTCTGGTCTAAATCCATGTTGTGTGGGTGATAGGATTTGGTTATTAAGAAAAAAGTGAAGGAGATGAATATGAATAAATTTTTCCAAGATCTTGGAGATAGGAGAAGGAATGGTAATAGGTTGGAAGATTGTGATATCAGTACTATTGCCACCTTTATGAAGAGGGAGAATACATGCTTTTTTCCAGTTTTTAGGGACATAGGATTCTTGGATGGATCTGTTGAGAATTATACTTACAAGGTAGGCAATAGCATCTGCTGCAAGTTTTAGATATTCTGTCGGTATGTCATCAGGAGTGTTAGAGCAAGCGTTGAGCTTAAGAAGTAGCCTCTTTCTTGTGGTGATTGGAATGGGATTTACAGTGAAAGTGGGTGTAGAGTGGGTATTGGGCTCATGGGTACACTGGTGGATGTGGTGGAGGGGGAATAAACGGATAGTTTTGAGGGTGATGTATTGCTTGTGCTGCAATGTGCTTGTGGAAAATTAGCTGTGATGTCAGCTATAGTATTGATAAAGAAACAGTTAAAGAGAGTGGCTATTTTTTGAGATGATTTGCCAGGATGTGGACATGGGTTGCTTTTTGTGTCTGGATTAGCAGTGATGTAATGGAATTCCAGAATGTTTGGGGGTTACGCTTATTGTTAGACTGGAGTTTTAGATTTTAGACAGTGTTCTCTTTTTGTGTTTGTTGACTAGTCTTTTTACCTGGGTGTGAAGTTGTTTAAATTTTAACAGGTCTGGAGTGTTTTTATTTGATTGCCAATGCCTCCATATTTTGTCCCTGGCATGCATAAGCTCTTTAGTAGTCTTAGTTAGCCATGGGGCAAGATTTGTTTTGATCCTCTTTATAAAAAGAGGTGCAAGGATATTTAGTGCATCCAGAAATGTAATCAACTGCCTCATCAAGATGGAGGGTTTTTAGTATATACCAGTTTATTTTTTTTAGAACATTGATGAAGGTCAGTGGATTAAATTTTGTCAGGTTTCTTATTTCTGTATATTGATGTTGATTATGACAGGAGGAGGGAGTATGGCAAATAAAGGTGGGGAGGTGATTACTGAGGGTGTTTGTGAGAGTACCGGCTGCAGATATTTTGTTAGGGTCATTTACCAGAATCCAGTCTAAATTGGAGCCACTGTCATTGCCCTTATTAGGTCTGGTTGGGGAATTAATTAGTTCATTGAAGTTGAATAGAATAACACTTGAAGAAGGGAAACTGAAGCCGAGGTCTAGCCAATTGATATTTACGTTGCCTAGGATGACAGTTCCATTTTTAATATTAGTAGAAATCCAAGCAAGGATATCTTCTAATAAGGGTATGTTGTTGCCTGGAGGTATGTAAAGAACTATGATACACAATTTTCTGCTGTTATTCATTTTTAGGAAAGAATTCAATCAATTTAATTTATGTTTGTTTACAATTGTATTTGAAATGGACTTTCTTTGACCTTTTTCAGTTATGATTTCAGACGCAAGAGCAAGGATAAAATTAATATATATATATATATATATATATATATATATATATATATATATATATATATATATATATATATATATACTTCATAACATCAAAATCCCACAATATCAAATCCCACGTCGTTGAGATGAAATCAATGAAAACCCACTTCAGTGTAAGACCTGAGCAATGAATCTATTCCCAGGGTAAGTAATCACTTATACCAAAAGTCACAAAAACAAAACTGCACCATCCCCAACCCAACCAGATGGGGGGTTTCCCTCCACACCCCAATGTGGAGGACTACACCCCCACACCTCCTAACTAAATATACCAACTCCATGAGATGGGAAAAGAGCAACGTTCATTTTGTTGGCCACCAGGTTACTTACCCTGGGAATAGGTTCACCAATCCAGTCTTTCGCCAACATGAATTTTCGTTAATTTCGTTTCGATGATGTGGGATTTGATATTGTGGGCTTTCGATATTTTTAGGTAGACCCATATATATATATATATATATATATATATATATATATATATATATATATATATATATATATACACATATACATATATCGGCAATTTAATGTAGTCAGTCAACCACCGTGTTTTGGAAGATGACAAAAACAGAGTAGCAGACCAAACATTCATCAGGAGAATATGTAACCTCCATAGTAATGGTGATTACAAATCAGAAATGAACAATGGAATCACCTAGCTGTGAAGCAGAATCCTTTACCACTAATCCACTGTGCTGCCCAGCAACTTATCACTAGCTGTCTTCAGGTAGGATGTACCGATATATATAGTGTTAAGAATATCAGAACTAGAAGCCTGTAAGTAATTCTTGATGTCACTGACTGCCAGTGGGTACTCTGCAGCACAAGTGTTATATAGTGGTACTAGCTAGTGGTGGGAAATTCTACAACAGATGAAGGTATTCAAGCTCTACACTCAGCAATCAATTCTGCACCAGATGAAGGCATCCAAGATCTGCACTCAGCAGGCTCAGTTAAACAATCTATAATAATCTAGATGGCAACAGGCCACAGTATGGCCCACTGTTAACTTAGCACCAGGTGTTAATATGCACGCAATCCTGGCAATGTTGCTTAAATAATGACACTTTATAATTTAAATACAGTTGCACCTAATATTTCAGTATAAGGTCATCATCCAATAACACCTTAAGATTTCACACCCTAGTAACAAATTTCAGTTTATTTCCATCATAAATAACTAATTACAGGAAGTAGGTGTGAAGCAGCAGATGACTCAAGGTCGCTCATAACCACCATATCCACACAGGTGGGTTTTGGAGGACTTGTTCTTACCCATGAGAAAATGGTGTCCAGACTATCCCTTAATGAAGAAAAAGGAAATATTCTCTTCTGAGGGAAGGAGAGGTATTCATAGATGTCATTTATCTTTTTACTGTGCTTGTTTATCTTTAGCATTTAACACTACAGCAGTCGGTTCCAGGTTGAGCTCACTGGATGAGTTAAGGTGTGTTTTTCCTTTTGGAATTGTTTGTGTACTGCAACCAACCCTGGTTCCAAGTATTCATAGAGATCATCTGCACATTAGTGATAATCCATACTCTAAATGACTTCTTCCAGAGGGAGCATATACAGTATGAATAGTAAAGGCCCTTCTGTGGAGTCCTCAAAAACCCAAAGATAGCTTCTTTAGGATCAGGTTAAATGCAGCCTTCTGTAAAATCCATGGAAATCCATGGTCCTTAATGAGGACCTCATAATGAATATAGAAAATGGGTGTGCATTTGCTTTTTTTGGAATTTTCCTTGGGCACTTGCTGCCATGGAGGGGGCTGCTAGGTGTAATATGTGGAATAATCCATTATAATGTTGGCTAGGATGTTACATTCCAGGTGTAGACCCCGGAAACTTCATGCCATCCTTCATTAGTATGTCCCATAACATCTGTAGGTTCTAGCTATCCCCCATGTCACCCCTATGGTCTGTCTAACCTCATGCATGCCCCCACAGGAGCCTAACAGGATTTACTCCACATGTGTCAAAATACTGTAGAACAAGAGATACAGTTTGCAGGTTACCCACAAGGATGATTTCCTGTGCGCAGTTCTGCTGCCATTGATGATCACTGTGTATCACTGGTTGATCTAAAGTACACAAGAGTATAGCATATTATGTGCACTAATGTTCCATGCCTCAGTAACTACACAGGTGCAGCATATACAGCTACAGATGATAATAATGCATCTATTCAGTAAACCACATACCCTAGCAAACAGCAAAAGTCCCAGGGAAGAATATTGTTGTGATAGAACAATATGTTGAAAGCATGGCAGGCCTGCACAGTTTGTGATGCAGATTGGTGCTACTAGTGCAGCATGGGCACACATGACCACTATCACTGGAGTGCAAAGGTATGCTACACATTGTGGCACTCAATAAGCACTGTCCATAATGCACCTATAAGAGTTGGATGGTCAACTGCACCATGGATCTACCACTTTGCATCGCCTAGTCCACATATGTAGGTTTATATAAATATCTGTCTACGTGTCTGTGTGTGTGTGTGTGTGTGTGTGTGTGTCTGTGTGTGTGTGTGTGTGTGTGTGCGTGTGTGCGTGTGTGCGTGTTTGCATGTGTGTGTGTGTGTACAAACACACACACACACACACACACACACACACTTTTATAATAAATGGTCAAAATTCATTGCATTAGTGGCACCCAGTGCATTGAGAAAGGGAATAAATTTCCTTTTCCAGTGTACTATCCATAACCCTACCAACCCTTCAGCTCAAATTTGTCTGAGTATTGGTAGTGTTATGGAAATGTATTTTGGATGGTAAGTTACACAGTTAGAGTTAGGGGCAAGGACAGAGTTAGGGTTAATATGCATTATTAAGGTGGGCAGGGGGGTTCTTCTCCCTTTAGTTTACCATACCTGTGAATGTAGTCTTTTATATCGATCTGATACACTCTGTAAATGGCTCAACAGTATAGTGCATGATACATCATCCTGTGACAGTACCATGTGGAATGCACGTGTGTTGCAGTTCAGGAAGAATATGGACTCTAATGCTGATTGTATACTCTTGCCTACCAGTGCATCTGCACTACATTGTGCACTGCCTTTAGGATTCATATTATACTGTATTCATGTTGTGTATAGCTTGCTAGCCAAGCCTAAATGGCAAGTTCAGCTATTAATAGTTCTAATATGTGCAGCCTCTGTTTTCTAGTACAACTAGTTCTGCTTCCAAACTGTGCAATGGTATGCATTTTACATTTTTTCTTGTAGACAGTGAGGTCCTCCTGGAGACCCTCAGTAGGAACAGACAATCTCTGATGGCTCAGAATGGGAATCATAAGGACAAGCATAGGCACAGGACAGAAGTCACCACTGCCATAAAAGTGATTGGAGGCTATGGCCACATTATGAAAGAATGGCACCACAGAGTGTCAGGGTTGCTGGACAAGGCCAAAAGGACAGTATATGTGCTACAGCCTGCTTTTGAACTTGGACTTACATTCATCCAAGATATACTGTTAATAGAGGGAAAAAAAACTGCTACTGGCTTCTGTCCCCGAGGTGTCCATCACAGGTATTTGTGAAGGACTTGAGTTGGGGACCATCACATAAGGGGTGAGTTCACTACGGTATTGCCTTTACATGACATAAGTGTTCACTTTGTGTGTCTTAATGGAGTGTGGTAATTATTATTAGCTTATTTCCGCATAAAGGATTAAAATGAAGGCACATTCCAAGATGTGACTGATGCATTTGTGGTAGCCTAAACATTTATACAGACAATTTTGTATATTTATATTACTTAGCATAAGTGTTTGAGGGCATACATTCATCCAGGTGCACATATTGGTTTACAGGTCCAGCTATTGGCACCTCCTCTTTACTTCCTCATTCCTGTGGCATGGAGGAACAGACTAATGTGGTCATAACTGCTGTGGGTGCTAATGCTGCCACAGTCGACAGGCACTGGGGGTGCCTTCCCTGTTTCATGTCATACCACCATAACTGCCACCACTGATGGTGTTGATGCAGAAACGTCTTGTGGGTGCATGAAACATACTGTGGCAGTGCCTATAGTGGAATGCTATACAAGGCAATCTGTGACACCCAGCTTAAATGTCACTGCTTCACCTACAGGAGCCCAGCAAAAGGAGTTCAGTGTGGGATTGTCTCTTATGTATATTTGCCTGCACATAGTTGTTGTTCTGTTGCAACAGGAGATGACATGTGGATTAGTGATGCCACTGAAACAAAGCAACCCACAGACAAAGCTGCTATGGTGACCTCGCAGCAGTGCTTGCCAAATAGGATGCCACAGGCCAGACTTTTAGAAGTTGCAGCTGCCATATCTCTGGATCATAATGTAAAGCTACTGCAGCACAGCATGAAGGTACAGTCTCATTCTGTATCAGGACTGCATGCTCTGGACCACACCCTACAGCAAGTACTCTTTGTAGCCCATGTGCAGTCTGACAGGGGATATGCTGACCACTTTAAGGGACAGACAGGAATTCTGCAGCAGTTGAGACCCTGCTTTAATGGGTTAACCAGGCTATGACAAGAATAGTTTTCAAGTAGTGGTACAGAGGTTATGCACATACAATAATCTCAGGCACACACTACCCAGAGAAGGGCAGCTGCCATATCATCCTATGCTTCCAGTATATCTGTGGCATCTTGTGCATCTGCAGTGCTTCCTTTACCATGTGCAAATGTGTGCCTTCTGATTGGGTCACACCTTTTCCTTATGCAGCCGGACACATTGCCGGGCCTCCTGTACAGGTGTCTGTGGGACCATATGAGGCCAACAACCATAGTTCCAGTGGCTATCCAATGCCATCTAACAGACATCCTTGGGTATCAGCCAAGACTCAAAAACATGTTACAGAGCAGTGGAATGCCATATATTGGTGCTATGTGTACCCTTGTGGTGCAAGCTAACACATACATGATGTAGCCTCCATTGTCACATGCTACCTGACAGGTGGATGGTGTATTGTAAATGCCTAGTAAGGTATGTAGGTACATCATCTGTAGCCAGTTTGTTTATGGCTACATAAATGTGCTATCCACTGTACCAAGAAAGCTTGGCAGGTGGCAACTGACTAGAAATCTTACATAATGCGTCAGAGAAACTTATGTATTGAGCTGCCTGTGCCAACAAGCAATCCAAAAAACTGCTGCAGAATGCAGCTTGCAGATACCTGAAATATACCCATTGTGTCAGTTATGGGTCTCTGGAAGGTGACTGTGGCCTAGACTGTCACAGAGGTTATGACCCTAGTTTTCAAAGGTATTGGCCTTCTTTTTGACCTGCCGCTTCCACTCACTGACTTTATTGACACAGTTTATCCAAAATCTTGCTGCCCATGCAGATCCTGTCCAATTGCTGACACCTCTGGCAGTTAGCACAGAAGATTAAAGGTATGAGTTGTTAATGAGCTACTTCCTGTAGTCCAGGGTTTGATTCCCTCAGCATCATTGGCCTACTGTGTGACTTTGATCACATCACTTAACCAGACATTGCTCTGGGGTAACTGAGAAATTGGGCTAGGCTCCTCATTGGTTTTCTGCAGTGCATACCTAATAACTACCTTCAAACCTTGTCAGACCAGTGTACAGGTTCTGGTTTTGAAGCACCTCCTAGTGTAACAACTGTGTGCTGCTGGACGTCTTGATGTGTCTGCTGTAGCGACATCATTGGCAGCACTGATAGGGATTATTGTTTCAAGAAGATGATCTATTTCTGACGAAGTATTTGAGACATCTGTTGTTCTTGGCTCACATATTTCTGTCCCTGTTTGCTTCCATATACAGCTTTGCATGCTGTTCATGTACTTTGAGTCATGTGATTTCAGACTTGGTGGTACGCTCACTCATATTGTATTTTCATGCGCATTCTGTTACTCTCTCTGTAGCTGTCTTTGTGAATCATTTTTTCCTCTGTCCATACTATTCCATCTGTACAATTACTATGAGTTGTGCACCCTGTCTATGTTTATGGCCCCTCAAAATCTTTTCCAGTGATATCCCAGCCTTTACCTAAAACTCCTAAGGGTGTAGTACCCATAATCATACCAAGGCCTATATCTCCCAGTAGAATATGGATACTTATTCGATGGCAAAAACTGATCCAGGGCATTTATGAAAATTATATTAAATGTATATATTACTGGTGTGAATGGTCTGCACTGAGCTCCAAATGAAGCTGGTTAAATGCAATAACCAGAGTATGGTATGTAATATTGTGTAAATCTGTGCATTTAACCAGTTCACATGCAAATCAACCTAACAAGGAAGAGCTCCAGGATGAAAGGGATAAGGTGTTGAATAGACCAGGAAACTCATTCCAGTACTGTGCCCGAGCTGACCCACCTAGCTGGAATATTCAAGCTAAAGCCAAATGAATGATGGGTGAAAAAGTTAGCACTGGAAAAATTCTGAGCAAACTCTCCTCCTTTATAATTGTGAGGAACTCTTTAGTAACAGCTGTTGACACATCATCAACCCATATTGTAAAATTGCCCCAGATTAACCAGTTTGAGTGAAATAATAAAGTCAGAAAACCCTTGTTGAATCTCCTTTTACAATTCAGTGAATGGTAAATTATGAGAAATATCCAGGCTGTTACTACACACATACAGAACCCATAACATATTCAGAAGAATTGGCAAAGCAACCCTGTTAATAATCTGTGCCACTTTAGACAAGCATCAAACACAGAGACATACCTTTCCTCTATAAGTCTTACCTGGTTTTGGTTCAGAATAATTCACACCCTAGGAGGAATTGTCATTTCTACTTGAGTCCACAGTGACTATCCAGCCAGGTTCCTGTTATGAATACTGGACAGGGCAAAAAAATCCATCAATTTATAATTTCACAAAGGGAGAATACTGTATCATAGAACCAGCAGTCAGACCAGGTAACTTGAGAGGCAGAACAGTGAACTTCTTATGCGTATCCTCAGCCAGGGCCAGTCTTAGGCCAGTTGGACTGATGGGGCATAATAGGGTCCCACACCTAAAGGGGGTGGTGCACTTGAAAGAGTCATAGCTGAAAAAAAGTCTTTGCTTTGAAGACCAATAAAAATGGCATTTCTCCTTAAAACTGTATTAAGCTGCTTCCTACAAATGCCACAAGCAAGCTTGTTAGTCAATCATTTCCTACAAATGTAACAAGCAACTTGTTACAGTCAATCTACTACCCACTGAGCACTTCAGGCTCCAAATTCAATGCTGACATTTTGCTAAAATACCAGCATTTCGTTAACTAATACTAGTGTTTTAATAAATGCAGGTACCAAGCTCCATACCTCTCAATTGTCAGAATTTCTCAGAGATTTTTGCCTTACATTTTTGGTTTGTTCCTCATAAAATGTGTAGTTTTCTGGCAAATCACTGAAGATCGAAGTCACTAAATAATGACAGACATTTCAGTTTTAGATTTCATATCTTTCAGAAAATGTATACTCCCACAGAACCTGTTTTTCTATCAACGTTTTAAGTTTATAATAACAATAGTTTAAAATCTGTCCCAGATTTTGGGCCTCTGTTTCGCACATTACTTTTGGCTTTGTCCAGAATTCTTCCACTAAGAGGTTGAGATGTATGCTACATTCCCACACTATCAGCACCTGTTAGTTGCAACCTCTGACAGCTGCAGGAGCAAGGAAAAAAAATCTTAGGAAGAAAGATACAGTCACGCAGTAATGACAGACTTGAATTTCAAACTTCATATTGTTCAGAAAATGTATGTTGATGCAAAACCTGTTATTCTATTAACTTTTTAAGCTAATTAGTGTAATATTTAATATGCATGTCTGACAACCTAATACATCTTCAGAGAATTTCTGAACTCTTTAACTTTGTTGAAAGATGGCTAGAGAAAAATTGCATGCTACTAAATCCTAAAAGCAAAACCAAATTGCTTCTCTTTTTCCAAAATCCCATTTTCAGAAAAAAATTTAAAATTTCTTTCTTAAATAATACCATGACTGAAGTTATCCAACATACAAAACGACTTGGCATGACAATCAGTGATAATCTTACATTTGATTTACATATCCACAACAGTATCAAGAAAACCCATTAAAAACTTATAAACTCTGCCAAGACAGCTCTTAATACCTTTTACCTCTTAACCTCTGTCCTATATGGAGACCCTATTATGACTAATGTACAAGCTTCACTTAGTTCTAAACTTGAATAATGCTACAACAAAGTCCCCAGATTTGCTTACAGCTAACCTTACTGGACCCATCACTGTTTAGCACTAAAAACATTTAACTGTCTTGAACTTCCTCACCAGCTATCTACACTCATCTTAACCCACAGAATTATCCCAAACGCCTGCCCAGCGATGAGCCCCATACTTGAATACTATCTTCCAAACTGCCCACTTCAGTCAAATGATAAACAACTGTTTACCATCTACAAACTATAAAGGGCCGCTGAGGTCAGTCTTCATTCCAATAGTGTAGCTAGAACATGCAACAAAATTCCTATATCAATCAGGTCTGTCACACACCTTCATCCTTTCAAACCATTATCTCTCTCTCTCTCCTCCTGGCATATATCGCTGCCTCCTTTGTTCCTGGTCGCATGGGACATAGGTCTCCTAACACACATCATCACCTTTCTTATACCTCCATTTAAAGAACTAAATCACTTAACCACCCATTTATCACATTCTAATGCTTTATCTTATTGTACTTCTTAAACTGCTGTACCTACTTGTAATTACCACAACCAAATGACTGTTCCATCACTACTTCTCTATTAAGACAGACTTGCTTATTCCTTCTAATACCTCACTTTATTGTATATCTTAAATTTCTCCTACCTATTTTATATACCCCCGTATATGTGTGAATTCTCACTGCAATACTTGTATATTGTTTGTGAATATCAATATAAATTTATCATACCAACTTTTACATTATGTATTCACTGAAACTGCATTATAAAATTTGTTATTCTAAATACTGATTGCAATAAATATGATACCATGGAGCTTTTCTTCCAGGGCCTCCACTGAAAAAGGGCACCTGCACCCAGTTGAACATTTCTGGCAAACAAATGTCAATAAATAATGTTGAAAATGTCTCTGATTTTGGTCACTTGCTCCCTGACTATTTTTGTCTTTGTCGAAAATTGTTGAGTAAAGAAGTTGAGAGGTATGATTGTGGCTTTTGGGGCCCCAAACAGAACTGTAGCTATGGTATGGTAAAGGCGCAAGGTGTTAGGGGGCAAAATCAACAGACACCTTTCAGTTAGTAGTGCAGCATTCATTTATGTAGTGGCATTTATGAATGCCAGTACAGAAAATAAAAGAATTTTGATACTGCTTGTAGTATATGATAGTATGCAAGTTGTAGCAAACTAGTTACAACAAACAAAGCAAGCAGCTTGCTATTTTATTTTTTTACAGCTCCTCTTAGAGTTCAGAGGTGATAGATTATAGACCAGTGGAAATTGGGCCCCACAGTTGGTAAAGTCAACCCTGATAACAGCCCTATGTCCAATTCTTTACATCCATAATAGCTGTTAATGAGAGCTCCAACAGGCATAAAGGGACTTATTGCTCTTTAATTTTTCCAAATATTTTGGGTTTCTAATACCATGATGGGAATGGACCCCATTCCTAAGTCAAAGAATAATTAAAGTTCATGAAATTAGTATTGTTTCAGTCTTTGATGTCAGACAGAAGTGCTCTTTGCAGCACCAGCAATGTGCCCAGTAATGATTCCTTCTGCAATTCATATGGAGTTACATCTATTGGTAACATAGCTAAATACAATTGTAGATTCTTTTTTAAAAGTCCCATTGCTCCTACTACTATTGGAACTGAATATCTTTCTTCCACATTGTTCTCATTTCTGCCTGCAAATCCTGATAGTTTATGACTTTGTGTCTCTATGTACACAAGACACTGTAGTCATTGGGTGTAGCAAATTTCATGATCAGTGTGCTACTTTTGTCTTCTTTTCATGGACCACTTTATCTGTTTTTCTTGCATTTGTCTTTTGAACTGTTGGTAATGGGTGATCCCATGTGATGCAGACTCCATCACTTTCTATGATGCTTTGTGGCTCATGTTTCCAGTGTTTTTTAGCTACTTCAATATTATAATGTTTGCACAATCTGCAGTGCAACAGTCTTGCCACATTATTATGCCTTTCAGTATACAGTCCTTCTACCATAAGTATGTCATAGGCAGCAACAAGATGTGCAACTATTTCCAATTTTGTTTTTCAAAACCTACATTTGTCTGTTTCTCCCACATGTTCAATGGACTTTGTAAACCAATGTGTACATAGTCCACTATCTTAAGCCATCAATATTAACCTTTCATCCTTTTTTTGAATTTGCCTGTCCTTAACCATTCCAACATTCTATCCTGATCAATATGAGGTTGTTCCATGAGTTTTCCATACTTGCAACTATATTTATGCATTGTCCACATTTCTTGCTTTCTTATCTGATCCTTCACCTTATATTCTTTCTTTTGTTTTTGGCACATTCAGATGCTGCCTAATTTTTCTCTCCTGCTGGTTTGATTTCCATTCCTGCTTGATGCCGATATGCTTCTGCTAGACTAAGAAGGGAAGTCATCTTAAATTTTATTCTCCTCATGTTTCAAAACTTTCACTATGTTTGGGTCTTGTGAGGTCAGCTGATATGTATGCAGTCCCACAATTGCAGATCTATACATGTAATCAATTTCAAGAAGGCCCATCCTGTAGATCATAGTGTATGTGCTGTACCTTTAAAGCCACTGTAGTTCATGGGCACATGCATTTAAGTACTGAGCACGTGCAAGCAGAGTGCCATTTTGTGCATGCAGCCGGAGTGAAAACATGTATGTGTGTAGCAGTCACTTAGTTCATTCATTTAAGTTTTATATTGCAGTCATCCATCCTAATATGTTTGTGTGTAATAAACATCTTAAATGAATACCCAAGCCGCATCATTTTATTTGAATACACAAGACGGGCGATACGGTGTCAGAATAGGATCCAAAGTCAAAACTTCTTAAAACCATGAGGTGCAAAATCAGAAATGGAAGAATACACAGGAGTGGTTCAAATGATTCACAAATGACTTGCAAAGAGGTCAAAAATATTTCCAGGTACTTAAACTTGTTTAAATGATATAAGGTAAAACATTCAAAATGTTCAAAACAAATTGCTGAATAAATGAAATGTTCAAAATTGCAACATATTGATAAAAGTACTCCAAATAATTACATAAACATTTGAAACAATATCCAGACCATATAAAATATTTGAGAAAATGACAAATGACTGTATTTTTTCAAAATGTATGACTTTTTTGAATTAGCTAAAGCTATTCAAAGTGTCCAAAGTGTGCAAAGTTCTGGCAGAGTGTGCAGTATTACAGTACAGTCTCTTCAAAGAGTATGGTTATTTCAAAGAGACTGTTGTGCAGTTGAATATAATTACAAGTACCTCGTGTGTGTTTGAAACTTATTTGGCATGGCAGAGGGATTTTGCAGACCTGGTCCACTTGTGTTTGATAATAATATTATTGAAAATTGGAGACTGTTTGAGTACTAATATGATGTTTTCATATAGGCTGCTTTTTCTGATAAAGTCGCATGTACAAAAGCATTTATTCTGTTCAATTTAGCTGGTTCAGAAGCCATTGAGAGAGAATGTTCATTTGTGTATGCACCTGCTGCGTACGCAGAGGAGAGGGAAGACTGCCACATTGTCTTACAGGCTAAAATGTGGGAAGACCCTGAATGCTTAAAGCATAAACTTAGAGAAATGTGCAACTCTCAAATGAATATTACAATGGAAAGGCACATATTTTACACAAGAGATCAAAAACCTGGTGAAACTTTTTGCAACTGACTTGAAAAACAAGGCAAAATGTGTGCGGACTTGATGATTTAGGAGATGAGTTGATAAAAGACAGGCTTGTGTTAATAATGATGCAGTGATAAATATTTTGCTTTGAGACAGTGATTTAACTTTAAGCAAAGCCATAGAGATTTGTCAAATATATGAGCTTACAGAAAAGCACATGAATATGCTTACAAATGAGAAGAGCATGCTTGCAGCATCCTCCAGTACGAATGTTGGTAGTATGCAGCACGAGGTTAAGAGATATAAGCCATAAGGTGTGGCTCCCACAATGAAGCCCAGGGCAGCTATAGTAAAACCAAGGGTTCATGCAGCAAAACTCAGGGGTGATTTAGGAAAACGCATGGCAAACCTCATAGTGAATTGCCGTAAATGTGGAGACAGTCATGAACCTAAATGAGAGAAGTGCTTATGCTTTTGCTCAGCATTTCCACAGATGTAAAAAATGGAATAATTTAAGAAAGCTTTGCAAGTCTAAAGAGGCACATTGGGAGCTCACCAATGAGAGGAACGAGTCGTGAAAAATGTTTATTCAAACACAAACATAAAGTAATAGACACTTGCAAAGAACTAACAGCGAATGCAACAACTGAGACAGATATTAACGCTTTCACTGAACAAATAGCGTTTTCATACCAACTTCATCAGATACATTTCACAGTATAGTGGACCTATTTTAGGGCAGGATGTCATAACAACGGACATTGGAACTACTTCCAATGCTACCTTTAAAGACACAAATAGACAGGATACATTTGTTCTTGATTTCAATGGAGATTCTGGAGTTAAGAAAGTTGTAGATAAGGAATGGCAAAAATTTCCAAGAAATTACTGATATTGAATTGCTACGCCATAGTCCCCTGGTTTTTACATATAGGAAGGACTAAAATTTTACAAACCTTTTTGAGTTCGGACAAAATCCATGTAAATTTAAACAAGGAACAAGAACAGGAACCTATAAATGTGGTGCTTGTTCACAATGTAGTTTTTTGTACAACGCATCTCAAATAGAATTATCTAGCAGAAATAAGATTTTACACAGTAATTGCTATGCCAACTGCCACACTAATGGACTTGTCTATCTTGCCTTGTGTAAATTGTGTCATTCTTTTTACATAGGCAAGACAGAAAGAAAATTGAAAACACAAATTAATGAACACCTTTATGAAATTAGTAGGGAAAACAACAAAAATGCACTTTATCGTCATAAAATGGTTTGCAATGATGCAAGTTTTATTTTTTTTTGTTTTAGAAGTGGTTGCCAAGGACATTAGAGGTGGCATGTGGGAGATGCAATTGGAATACCGTGAGCTCTTCTGGCAAATATTGTTAGATGCATCAAGACCTCCAGGGCTCAATGACATGGTTTCTATCAAGCCAGTTTTGAAATTAAGGCAAGCTAAATTATAAATTACAGTATTACTCACCATATATTATTATTATTATATTATCTTTATTAAAAGTGTTTCTAATTTTTTAACATATATTTTTATTTCCATTTTTTATAGTACACTTATCCTTTTATTCATAGTATACCCAATTTTTTAAAATTTAATTTATTTTAAATAAGATATATATTTTTTGTATTGTTATTGTATATATATTTTTTATAATGATATTGTACATTTGTTATTTTCCTTGCATATGACGTTGTTAACAGACATCAACAGGCTAGTTTTAAACAAATTCAAGTTTTAAAGACTTGTTCTTTAAGATTTTGTTGTGTAATTAATCAATTATCAGACAGACCAATGTCAGTACGCATTCTTTAATTCAATTAAATATATAAAGGTCCACTATAATGTGAAATGTATCTGATGAAGTTGGTATGAAAACACTATTTGTTCAGTGAAAGCGTTAATATCTGTCTCAGTTGTTGCATTCGCTGTTAGTTCTTTGCAAGAGTCTATTAGTTTATGTTCGTGTTTGAATAAAAATTTTCCACGACTCGTTCCTCTCATTGGTGAGCTCCCAGTGTACCTTATTGGTTTTGGTTTTTATTCACTGGCATCTATGTGGTTCTAAAGAGGCACATTCTTTTATTAAGAGACGACATTCAAAGATGCAAGTTGATCAAATAGAAAGTTGCAACCACACTTTTTATGTTGATGGTGTCTTTGTGCTTGACGAAACAGTTAATCCAGTACATTTGCTGGGAAAGAGTAAAGTATTTTGTACTGTACTGATTAATGGGAGACTTGTAAAGCTCAAAGTTAATATTGGTTCAAAGTGCAATGTTATGTCAGCAGAAATGTTTGCTAAAGTAATTTAAGTGAACTTTAAGCACCGCTAAGACAGCTGATACCCAAAAATATAACTTGTTCCTGGTTGGAACAACACCAAACAGCATTTGATGTCCTGAAACAGAAAATTGCCCACTTTGAAATATTATGATGTTCACAAACCTGTAACTCCTTCCTGTGATGCTTCAAAATTTGGCCTTGTACAGTCATTCTTCGGGAGGGCAAACCAGTAGCCTATGCATCTAGAACTCTAACTCAAACTGAGATGCAGTAAGCGGAAATTGAAAAAGAGCTTTTGGCAATAGTGTTTGCATGTTCGAAGTTCAATGATTATATTTGAGGCCTACCTATCCAAACAGAGACTGATCACCAATCTATGGTTGCTATTTTGAGAAAACCAATGCACACTACTCCAGCTAGACTGCAAAGCATGGTTAAAATAGCAAAAGTACAATTTTAATATAGTTTACACAAAAGGCAAAGTCCTTTATCTTTCTGATACTCTGTCCAGATCATCCAGACAAACCACTGACAGGCATGACAATGAGAAAGCTGATTTTGAACTCATGGAAGTGAGAAATTTCTCTTCCACACATCATGATGAGCTTAGTAAACACACAGCTTCAGATCCATTTCTCCAGAAGCTGAATCATTTTATCAGGGTCTATATTAGAACACCAAAGTCTTAAAACTTTGAATGTTCTAATATTGACCCCTGTTCAGCGAATGCTTACAATATCAAACATGTAGAGCAATAAATCTTTTCCCAGGGAAAACATTTGCTGTTCCGAAACACATACACATAACACAAGCACACCAAAAAAACAGCAATCCACACACATACACTTAAAATCCTGCATCTAACCCTACACTAAACTGTACATACACTACTATCTATCCACTTACCTTAACGCAAACACTAACCCTAAGGTCCGTCACTATCGCACACTCACCTCACTCGCGCCCTAACCCTAACTCACCTACCCCGCCCTAACCCTAACATCTGTCACAATCGCACACTTACCTGACCCGCGCCCTAACCCTAACTCACCTAACCCACACTTAACCCTCACATGCACACAATCGCACACTTACCTGAACCCTACCCGTAACTTTCCACCACAGTGCTGAAAATAGCGAAGCGACAGAAACAGCCAACCAAATTCTTTCCCTAGGAAAAAATTTGGTGTTCTGCAGCTTTGCTATTTTCAGCATTCGCTGAATAGGGGTCGATATTAGAACATTCAAAGTTTCAAGACTTCGATGTTCTAATAGAGACCCTTTTATCAGTCATGAATGGCCAACAAAACAATCTTGTTTACCACTAGATGTGCAGTAGTATTTTCATGGAAGATGGTATCATCACGAAAGGTCCAAAAGTGGTAATTCCAAAATCCTTGCAACAAGAGTACGTTAAGATCTTGCATCAAGGTCACCCGGGAACTGATTCTACCAAATGAAGGGTGAGAAGATTAGTATTTTGGCCTTCTATGTCAAAAGACATTGAGAAGGAAATCTCACCTTGTTCAATTTGTAATAGTACTTACCCGCTAAACTGCACCAACAAAAAGAACTACTTCAACTAAATCAGATTCCTGAACTACCTTGGTCAACAGTAGCCATAGATATTTTTGAATGGAATGGTCAACATTATTTGATACTAGCAGACTCTTATTCAAATTGGTTCGAGATTGACCTGCTTTCTAATGTAATTTCCAGTACTGTCACTATGAAATTGAGGTGACATTTTTCTGTCCATTGTAGTCTGCACAAAGTCATTTCTGGCAATGGTGCCCAGTTTACAAGTCAGCAGTTCAAAAGATTTGCTAAGACATGGGACTTTGTACATGTTACTAGTAGTCCTGAGTATCCACAATCTAATGGCTTGGCTGAACATGCAGTTCAAAGTGCGAAACAGTTGTTGGAGAAATCCAAAAGAAACAAAACTGATATTTTTCTCAATTTGCTTAATCTCCAAAATATTCCTCAAGACAATTTACTTGGTTCACCTGTTCAGAGACTGATGTCGAGACAAACCAGAACTACACTATCAGTCAGTAAGAATTTGTTGATTCCAAGTGGTAAAAAGAACAAAGAAGTAAAAGCTCAACTCATGAAAAAGCATTTGTCACAGAAATTCCATTATCACAAAATCAGAAAACCTCTCAAGCCATTAAAAGAAGGCGAGATAGTGAGAATGCAGACAGTAAAATATTTGAATTGAGTAGGACTTGTGAAACATCTATGTGAGGAACTGAGATCTTACATCATTGAGTCACAAGGAATGGAATTTAGGCAGAACTGGAAATATTTATTGCCTGTGTCCAAGCCACTGTTACAGCATCTTATCTGTAATGGAGACGCTAATTCTGAGTATGCAATCAAATGTTCCTGTTCCAAATAACAATTCATCTTCGGTTCCTGTTCCTGAAAGTATCACTGAAGTTCCTAAGGAAGAGCATTCCCCAGTGACTGTCCCTGTTACTAAACCCAGTATTGCTTATTATATAACAAGGTCAGGTCATATCTCAAGACCTAATCCTAGATACACTGTAACCTGGACATGATTGTTATTTTTTATGTATTTATATCATTTGCATGCATATCTGACTGTCATTTTTCATTTGCATGACAAAATAATTAAAGAGGGAGAATGTAGATCATAGTGTGTATGTTGTACCTTTAAAGCCACTGTAGTTTTGTACTGAGCACGTGTAAACAGAGCGCCATTTTGTGTAAGCAGCCAGAGTGAAAACATGTATGCGCATAGCACTCAGTTAGTTTGTTTAAGTTTTATGTTCCAGTCATCCATCCTGATATGTCTGTGTGTAATAAACATCTTAAATGAACACCCAAGCCTCATTATCCGAATACACGAGACAAGTGACACAAACCTCCTTCAGAATGAGGACTATGTAATCTTGGTATGCACCACCTTTTCTAAATCATTTGATGAGCATGAAGCATCCTTCTTGTTTTCCTTTGTAATCTATCCAACACCTTTTAGGGCCAGTCAATCACTTCAAAACTGTAAGTTAGGACAGAAAGAGCAAATTGGTTTAGAGCTTGAACTTTGTTCCTAGATGTCAATGCTGTTTTCATGATTAATTTAAGTCTTCTAAAGTATTCCTTACTGAGTTTTATTCACATTTGTTCATGTTTTATTGTTGACCCTTCATCAATTCACAAATATTTATACACTCCCTCTTGCTCAAGTTCTTTTATATCACATTCTTGTCCCAAACTGATGTTTTCTTGGTGCTGCAGCTTTTCTGATTTAAAAGTTGCTTTTGCACATTTATGAAGACCAAATAACATTCTTATATCACCTGAAAAAGTTTTGATTACTTGTTTTGCTTTCAGTTCCTCATCTGATGAGCTATACAGGTTTAAATCATCAACAAACAGAAAATGAGAAATCTTTATGCTTTTTGCTTTCTGGGAGCCAAATTATAGCCATGACCTCATCTGTTAAGCAGACAGCTTAATGGGTTAAGGGCAAGGCAAAAGTGCAGCGGTGAAAAAGAGTCACCCTGGAATATTGTCCTTTGGATTTTTATCCCTGGAGTAATAATTTGTCCTTTATCATGGCCTAACTGCAAAGTGGCTTGTCACTATTTCATGGTCGCTGTGATGTAATTTATCAGTGTAGGGTGTATCTTATACATTTTTAGGCACTCTTTTATCCATGAACGTGGGATACTGTCAAATGCTTTTTTGTAGTCTATGCATGCCATATTTAGATTCTTCCCCTTTTTACAGTTCTCCAATATGATCTTATTTAACAACAAATGATCTTTTGTTCCATATGACTTTCTTTTGTTACCCTTTTGTTCAATTGCCATAACTGAGTTTTCTTCTAAATGACTATAAACTCTGTTGGCATCGATTCTAGTGTATAGTATATATGCCATCAGAAAGCAAGTTATTGGTCTATAGTTTTTAGGGTAGCGAGCAGGTTCACTTTTAAGTAGGAGCATTGTTTTTCCTGTTGTTAGCCAGGCTAGTGTCTGTTCAGGGTGCACATATAAATAGTTCTTACTCAAGGCTAAATCTTCATGCAAAGATGTTAATACTTTTAGCCAGAAGTTAGGTACTGCATCTGGGTCTGGGGTTTTCCAATTAGAGGCTTTTCTTAACTTTGTTTCAATCTCTCTGGACCTTTCTTCATCCCATTTCATATCCTGTCCATTTGAACTTCTTATTCTCTCTCTTTTACTTCTATCCATTTAGCATCATTGTTGTGTTCCACAGGATCTTCATAAATATTTCTCTAAAATGCATCTATTTTTTCTTTTCTTGGTGGTCTTTTAGTTCCTTTTACCTTGTCTCCCAATTTTCTATAAAACTTTTCTGGGTCATTACTAAATTGCTTATTTTGTATTTTTTTCTTTAAATTTATCTGTGTATCTTCTAAGTTTTTCTGCCTGTCCTGATATTTTTAGTTTATTATTTGTGATAGTGCATGATAAATCCTGATCTGTTATAATACTGCGCATTGCTTTTATCACTATCTTTCTGAGATTTTTTGTTGATCTATTCCCTCTTCTGTACTCTTCTAACAGTGACACTTCTTGTCTTAATTGCTTTATAGTTTTCTCTATTCGATACTTCCATGATGGCATTCAATTTTATTGTCTATGTCAGTATTGTAAGCCAGACCCATAATTAAAATTCTCTTAGCTCATTGCTATCAGGAGAAATATGTGCCAGGCTCTACTCATTGACACAGATATGTGTAATCATTAATGTGCAAAATCTAGGATCCTGTTCATTCAGTCTGTCCAATCCGACATACTGGTCCTCGAGCATCAACTCGGATCCTGCTCTTCCCTGACTACCTCAGATCTTGTCCATATTTAGATTTTAGTCAGCCCTTCCATTACTGACCTCATGCCATCTTTCTTTTCTGTCAGCTGGTCTTGGCACATTTCTCATCTTATGCAGTACTTATTTACTGCTAGTTGTTGTTATAATGCTATTTGCTGCTCTAAGGGTTTTGCTAGTTGTGTTTACAATTTAATGATTATCTGTCTGTATGTGTTTACTTAGATTTAACAGTGCATAGTGTTTTGGATTTTTCATAGAGTATATGCAACATGGATCAAAAAGCAAGTTTAAAGAAATGCTCAAAATGCAGGCATAAAATTCCCCCATCCTCTCAAATCCATTTGCCAAATGTCTCACCCAGTCAGGCAAAGGCTGCCATGTCAGAGATTCTTTCGTTGTTACAAAAAAGAACCATCCAGGAGGTCCCATCAGACCAACATGGGTTAGGATTCTACTCATGGAAAACAAAGGACCTCCAGCCCATACTGGACCTCAGTGTCCTGTATACTTATGTCAAAAAGACCTGTTTTCACAAGGTCACAGTGCAATATAGTCTTCCATGAATGTGCTGCATAGATTTTCAGGATACGTACCTTCACATAAGGATAGAGAAGCAATCCAGGAGATTTATATGCTTCCAAGTGGGAGACAGTCACTTTCAGTACAGAGCCCTGCCATTTGGTCTCACCAAAGCCCCCAGGGTGTTCACCAAACACATGGCAGTACTAGCAGCTCATCTATGACTACAGGGATTCAGCGTTTTCCCATATCTAGACTGTCTCTTTGCTGCCACATCCAAAGAGTCCTGCTTTCAAGCAAAGGATCATCTTCTTCAGCTTTGTGCATCCCTTGGAATAATGGTAAATCTAGCAAAAATCCAACCTTATACCATTCAATGCTTAGTTTTTCTAGGACGCCTTCTGGACTCAATGATTCCCCTTATCTCCCTTCCACAAGACAGAATCATATCATTGAAGCACATCATTCTAGATTCCAACCATCCCCCTATCAAGGTTGATCCTGAGAACGTAAGGCTTAATGGCAGCTTTGATCCTCATGGTACAGTTCACCAGTTATCACATGAGGATTCTGCTGTGGTTACTTCAGTCAGAGTGGTCTCAGAAGTATGATCCACTGGCTGTTTCCATACGTTTGGCTCACTCATGTTGAATGCATCTGAATTGGTGGCTCAAACTCCTTTGATAGATGTACGCAGGCCCTTTCAATTTCTTCTTCCTTTAGCTATTGTAACCACAAATACATCCTCCCTTGGGTGTAGAATGGTCCAAGGTACATGATGTGAACCAGAAGCTTGTCTCTAATTAATATATAGAGATGATGACAGTTCTCCTTGTGTTGCAGTAATTACTGGACTGTCTTCCTCTAGGAGTGATAAACATTCAACAGATAACACAACACAACAGTTATCTGGTACATCAACAAGTAAGGGGGGGGGGGCAAGATCCTATCTGCTCTGCTGTGAAGCCATGATTGTATGGCACTGGTCAATAGCCTCTCACCACTATCTGAAAGTAACACAAATCCCTGAAAGGCTCTACCACTTCACAGGAAGGTTGAACAGAACTCTCCTTTTTCCACATGAGTGGTGCCTAAATCCAGCAGTAGAGAATGAGATTTCTGACTGCTGGAGTGAACTGTGCTATGATCTGTTTGTAGCCACACAGAACACCAAATGCAGTAAGCCTTGCACCATTTTCCTGCAGCTGGGACTGAATCCCAGGGATACCCTATCTAGTCCATAGCCTGTAGGCCTCTTCTATGTATATCCTCCCCTCACCCTCTTGACCAAATGTATAAAGAAAGCCATTTGGTGCAAGGCCAAAGTCATCCTCATTGTCCCATCCTGGCCCAGACAGATTTGGTCTCCCCTGCTGAAATCCTTCCTAAAGGAATCTGTTTAGTTCCTGGATCTGATTTCAGATCTTATATCTCACTCATCCAGAAAAACTCATCTAGATCTTCCCAACCTGAGGCTAACTGCTTAGTTTCCCAAATGCCGATGATGGTGCAGGACACTTACCTTTCCTTAGAGGTCAAACAAATACGCACAACTTCTCAGAAATCATCTACTCACAAGGTCTGCCATAGTAAATGGAATAGAGTTGCCATATGGGAGGAATCTAATAACATATATCCCATTATTCCCCTAGTGGCAGAGGTTCTATGCTTCTGATCTATCTGTTTTCAGCTTGTTCCAGTTTCTCCATCATCAAAATCCATCTATGTAGGTTTTCAGGACTATTCCTTGGCTTCTCATTAACTATGTAAAACCTTTCTTAAGGGTGTTTTTCATTTGAGGCCTCCCATAAAAGACTCAGCCCCTCCATGGGATTTGAATTTGGTTCAGACCTTCATTTGAACAGGCTGCTTCTGCAGAATTTACATTTTTTGTCCTGGACAACAGTACTGTTAGTAGCTATCACTCCAGTCAGGAGGGTGTCAGAACCTTATATTTGGTTTCACCATACATAGTTTTTCATAAGGATAGGGTCACTCTCAGAACCAATCCTTCCTTTCTTTCTTTCTTTCTTTCTTTCTTTCTTTCTTTCTTTCCTCCAAAGGTAGCTTCTGAGGCTAGCTGTTCACAGTCCATTCATCTTTCAGTGTTCTTTCCTAATACGCAAACAAAAGAAAATATATCTTACAAACATTAGATATTCAGTGACAACTTTGCTTTTACCTTGATAGATCAGCTCCCTTCATAAGACATGAGCAGCCATTTATCTTTTTCACACAAAACAGATTGAGCAATAAAGTGTCTAAGATTTCTCTAACCATATGGCTGTCAGATTGTATCTCCTTTATCTATACCTTTATGAATAAATCCTTGTCCATCAAGCCTAAAGCTCACTCTACTAGGGCAATTTTTACTTCAAAAACCTTTCTCAGAGCACTATCTTTGGATGAGATTTGTCAGGCTGCCACTTGTCATCCATTCATACATTTGACAAGCACTACCAATTGTACCTCAAGAGCTAGGGCTTTCTTTGAGGCTTCCATCTCGAAAGGTCTTCTGTCATGAGGCCACCCAGAAGTTCAGAACCTGAGGATTCTGACTCATATGTCAGGTCAGACAGAGTGAACAGATAAGATGTAAAAGTTATGTACTTCACATAACAATGGATCCTTTTATTCCAGTCTGTCAGATAAGATAACCCACCCTCCTTCCTCCTACCATTGTATGCATCTAATGTTCTCCATCCTGAGTTAAAGGTAGTGCAGATGCACTTAGAAACTGGTGCCAAACTCAATATGAGTTATTCAGGGAGAAACAGGGCATTTTGGGTAAAAACATTTAGGAAGAGTTCAAGGCTGTAGCACTAAACTGGCCTGGCATAGTCCGAGCTGGGGCACGAGGATCCATATGTTGTATCAGACATACTGGAATGAAAGGATCTATCATTAATGTTAAGTACATAACTTTTATTTTTGCATCATTAGAAGATTGCAGTATCATGGGGAATTCTCGTTTACATATAAGTAAAGGGGTGGCGGGTGTAGCCCCTCATACTTGGTGTGGGAGTGCAATCTCTGCAAAAAAATTCCTTTTTTTAAGTTCAACTACTGTTTATATTTGAATATTTGCAATGTTTTATGATCATACCTTTAAGGGTTAATCAAAAAAAAGTTGCAGATATATTAAGGAGATAGGAAAACTATGCACACATGTAGCATGCATACATGTGTTTAAAATCTGGGTATTCTGTTATAAAGATAATATACTTGAATACTAATATAAAGAATTTCTGCAGCCCTTTATTAATGGGCGTAAGATTAATGTTGTCATTTAATCTTGGTGGACAGTAGCATCAAGTCTAAACTGCCAGGCTGCATCCTACATGAACTCAGACAGGAAACTGCAGCACCATTAGGCACCCTATTCAACCAAAGCCTGAGTACTGGCTTTGTCCCAGCCGAGTGGAGGACAGCTACTGTCATCCCTTTGCACAAAGGTGGAGTGTCCACTGATCTGGGAAACTATAGACCCATTAGTCTAACTAGCCTGATCTACAAGGCCATGGAATGGATTATCATGGACCTTATTAACAAGGACATTGGCAACCTCCAATCAATTGATCCCACACAGTTTGGTTTTGTCAAGGGGAGGTCATGCCTGCTAAATTTGGTCAACTTCTTTGAGACAGTTGCCAAAGCCATGGATGAGAGGAATATGGTGCACACCACCTACCTTGACCTCGCTAAAGCCTTTGATATTCCCCACTCAGGTATAATAGATAAATTCTCTCAGCTAGGTATCAATCCATATGTTACCAGATGGGTAGCAAACTGGCTAACTGATAGAACTCACCTAGTCAAGCATTTGGCCTGTAACGAGTGGTGTACCCCAAGGATCAGTCTTGGGACTCTTTTTGTTTGGGATATACTTTTCTGAGGTGCAGGCCAAAACAAGTGGGCTATGACTGACCAAGTTTGCTGATGACAGTAAGCTGGGCTCTGTCATCAGTTTCCCTAGTAATGTGGACATCTTCCAAGAGGGTCTCACCCAAACATATGACTGGTGCCAGAAACATGGCCTCAAACTCAATGTAGAAAAATGCATTATCATCCCCTTTGGGGAGAGTGACATCCCCACAAATGATTACATTAATAACAAGGTTCTAAGCACACAATCAGTTGTGAGGGACTTGGGCACCCAGGTTGGTAGCAAACTGACGTTTGACCACCATATTACCTCCGTTATATGGAAAGCTTTCTACATGACCCACCTCATTAGTAAGGGTATCTCATCCAGGGACAAGGTGGTCATAACATCCCTGTATTCTTCCCTTATAAGACTCATTATTGAGTACAACGCCCCTATCGGCATGTACCTCACAAAGGACATGCAACAGCTGGAGAGACCACAGAGGTTCCTCACCAGGAGAATCCAGGGTCTCAAACATCTACCCTGCACAGATAGGCTAAAGGCCCTGCCCCTCTATTCAGTCTCCTACAGACACCTCAGAGGTGACCTCTGTCTGGCATACAAAGCAATCTCAGACCCCGCCTTGATGGGACTGTTGCATATCCACAAGTCAAGCTCCACTCGAGTAATCCATACGTGCAACCTCAGCCTGGTCTGTAACATCAATAGCTCCAGAGCAGAGTAGCTCATTAACACTTTTTAAGTGCAACCTGGATAACTGGATGGGGAACAGAAAGTACATCCCTGGGATTCCACCTCTGTCCATGCTAGACAGGGGCATCGGGTGTTGATTTGTCCGAACAATGGACTAAATTGTTGGCTAGGCTTGTAAGGGCCTCAGGACCAGTAGTCTAGTAACTTCTTATGATCATATGAATATTTTACCTTCAACTAATAGCTGTTTCTGCTGTTCTTCTTCCATTGTGGTTTCTGTCCTTTGTACTGCTGCCCCCCTCAGGGGTTGAGGTTGCGGTAAAAATTATGCTGATGAGTTTTATTACCGATCCTTTCAGACCTCCTAAGTGGTGAATATTCTTTCTCAATAACCTCACTATTCTCCCCATTATAATGTGAAGAGTTAGAAGTAGGAATGTGTTTCTTCTGTCTGTAGGTATCAACAGGGATATTACTACCTCCTACTGCCTCTCTAAAGCCCCCCTCAATGTTACAATTAGTGCCCATATCAATAATATGGCATGCTTTTGGTAAGGGGTAAGCTGAATTACTAGTATACTCTGATTCATCTCTGGAAAGTTTCTTCTGTTTCCTAATCATATCATGTTTAACTTGTTCTTCTACTTTGCCAGAAATTGAATTATAATAGGTTTCACAACTAGAGAATGTCATGTCATTATTAATTTTAATATTTAAATCATTAGTATCATTAAAAAATTCTCCAATACGAATGTTATTAATTCTAATAATAAACTGCATAAGTTCCAGTCCATGTCTATCAAACATACTGAGCAATTTATCCAGTTCATTTTGCCCATATAGTATCCCATTGGGAAAATTATACATTCGTAATGCCTGGGTAGTCTTTTAAGTTAAATGCATTCAGCAAGGTAGGCATTATCACATTGCAAACCACGTACCTTGCTGAGCTTCTTTTCAAAAACACGTAGGATCTCCTGCAGATTGTTAGACCCATGGTTAGTGTCCATAATATACATAACAGCAGAAGAAAAAGTAAAATCCCAGTTGAACCAGTTGTTCAGATGTGCTCAATAATCCTCAGCTGTTCTATCTCTTTGCTCACAAGGAATGTCCTCAGAATCAAAGTTCACAGATGCCTCCTTGTTGTACACTGTTCTCTTCTGTTTCACCACACCATCTGTGGCTTCCGGATTCATGACACCAATACATTGGGAGCTAGTCGCAAAGATGTTAGGGGAATTATAGTTTTTCAATAGATGATTGAATTTGGGGCACTTGTTGAGAAAGCAGCTTCACAAGTTGGGAAAGACTACCTTCCTCACCATAGTCGGACATTTCGCAGCCTTCAAGTTGAACCGGAGCAACATTGCTCTGAGGCAAAGAACACACACCAATAAATTTCTTCATTGTACAGGCGAAAATAAAAGGTACAGGTGCCCAATAAAGCCCACTTGCTCCTTGCCACTTACACCTAATATTGTGTTAAATACAGTGAACAGGGAAACCACTGAATGCTGAAATCCAAAAACAAGATAAAAAAATAAACAGCGAACTCTTGGCAATCAAAACAACATGTTAAAACCAAAGCTCACGTAGTGGTAAACCTTTATGTTTAAAACTGATTACAACTTCAAATATTTGTTGGAACATCCTTTATATAGATTTTTGTGATATGAAGTACATGTAAATGTGGGACATGTAAATTTTATACTTATACTTTATGACCGCCGAATCCTACACCAATGCACTGTGAAAACAGAACTGCAGCAGATAGTAAAGACAACCACAAGGCTTTCTATAGTTATGTAAAGAATCTCCACGGCAATACCCAGATTTGGTCTGAGCTACTGCACAATGGTACCTCCTATACCAAGCCAACAGATATTGCCAATACACAGGCCCACAGATTTAGTGCTAACTTTACCCCCCCCCAAAGGACCAATCACAATACCAGTAGATTGCCAGGCACCCTGTATTACTGCTGCACAGGTTAAAACAGCACTATCCAAGGCCAAGAATACAGCTTCTATGGGACCTGACAATATCCCTGGCTGTGTTCTACATGAAATACAGAGTGAACTGGCACCTCACCTGTGTGCCCTGTTCAGTCACGGCCTCACCTCAGGCTTTGTCCCTACCAAATGGCGCACTGGTACAGTCATCCCTATCCACAAAGGAGGAATGACTACAGACCTTGGGAATTATCACCAAATTAGCCTGACAAGTCTGATATGCAAAGCTATGGAATGCATCATCATGGACCTAATTAACAAGGATATAGGGAATCTCCAAACTCTGGATCCTACACAGTTTGGTTTTGTGAAGCATAGATCATGCCTGCTCAACTTGATCGACTTCTTTGAGTCAGTCACCAGAGCTGTGCATGAAGGTAAGGTGGTTCATACAGCCTACCTTGATCTGGTCAAGGCCTTTGATACCATTCCCCACTCAGGAATCATAGAAAAACTCACTAAGCTAGGCACCAACCCCTATATCACTAGGTGGGCTGCAAACTGGCTCACAGATAGAACCCACAATGTGAAAGTAGCTGACTCCAAGTCAGACTGCCGACCAGTCATGACTGGAGTCTCACAGGGATCGGTCCTGGGTCCGCTCCTATTTGGTATCTACTTCTCTGAAGTCCAGGCCAACAAGAAGGGACTCTGGCTGACAAAGTTCACAGAAGATTGCAAGTTGGGAGCTATTAAACTCCCCAAGTGATGTTGACATCCTACAGAAAGGCCTCAATGGCACCAACGACTGGTGTCAGAACCATGGCCTTAAGTTCAATGCCAAAAAATGTGTCTTCATCCCCATTGGGAAAAACCCGGTTCCCTTGAATTACCACATTGATGATAGTCCACTGAACACAGAAGGTGTTATAAGAGATCTGGGAACACAGGTTGACAGCAAACTCTCTTTTGACCACCACGTTGCCACTGTGGTCAGAAAGTCCTTCCATGTGACACATCTCATTACTAAAGGTTTTGCATCCAGGAAGAAAGAGGTCATTGTCTCCCTCTATTCTTCCCTCATTTGACCAAAGTGCCCCATTTGGTATGTAGCTCACTAGACACCTACAACAACTGGAGTGGCCACAAAAGTACCTCACAAAGAGGATCCTAGGCCTTAAACACTTGTCCTATATGTACCAAGTCTCTGTTCGCTGTGCTGAGTGTCTGGACTCACAGAATATGCCAAAGTTCCTTATAAAACACTTCTTTATTTGACAAAACGAACCCCTTAAAACCTTGTTAAGCGCTTTCATCTACTTCAAATAGACTTCATCAGAACACATACATTAATTTCATGCTGGGTTTTATATAAAGCCATGTCTGACCCAGCTCTGCTAGAAATGCTCGATTTAAAGAAATCCCAGTCCCTCCGCACCACATGCTCCAGAGACCTCAACCTCTTTACCACAATCAACAGAACATGCTGGAGGGACAGGTTCATAACCCAGAGACTGCCCATGCTATGGAATAGACTTCCCATACATGTAAAGCAGTGCACCTCACTGGCCTTCTTCAAGAGATGAGTGGATTGGAAATAGAAAATTCACCCCGGGGATTACTCCACTTGCTCTACTCGACAGAAACACTAGGAACTAAGGTCGGGTGGCATGATGCCAGGGTAAGCCTATGGGCTAGGCTTGTAAAGGCTCCAGGGCCATTAGCCTAGTACACATCTATGAACATATTAGATAAAGAGGCCACAGTTGGGTACCCCCCAAGTTATTAAATTAGAGATGGGACTGTGGTAGCACAGGTTTGGTTTACATCGCTGTTTGTCAAGGGTGTCAATATGTTTATGTGGGTAAAACTGAGAGACCTTTGCATAAGCGGGTTTATGAACATATTTATGCTATTAAACATAAAACTTTGAATAATGCCTTGTACAAGCATTCTACAAGTTGCCATAATTTTAGTAATTTTCATTTTGGTATTGCAGTAGTTGTGAGAAGGGATCCACGAGGAGGATACTGGGAAATAGTTTGGCTATTAGGGAGCTTTATTGGCAGTTTAGACTTAATGCTGCTGTACCACCAGGATTAAATGAAACATTAAACTTGTGCCCATTCTTAGAGAAAGAGCTTTAACACTGTATTAGAATATTTAATAATTCAGAATATTTTTCAACAATACATTAGTGACTTTAATGACCTATGCTTATTTTATATATTTTTATGTTATATATTTTTTTATTATGTCAAGATGGCTTGATAGGTTGATTTTGCCACATCATTTTAGAAACATATTTATTATACATTTATATTTTTATGGTTTTTAAGCACATTATTTAGCACTGAACATTTAAGCGATAACTGATGACGTGGTGTGGTATACTGAAAATTTACCCACAGTTGGTGTGGTTTAATCACGAGGGCGAAGCCTGAGTGGTTAAAGCCAACCGTGGGTAAATTTCAATATAGCACAACCACAGAGTCAGTTATTGCTATCATACAATGACATTATTTAAGAAAAAAAATACTTACTTTTCTTAAATAATGTCTTTGTATAACAGTGCTGTACTGTTCTCCTGCAGCTGGTGATATCCTGCTGCCTTGTTTTGATGTACTGCACATGCATATGGGACTTGCATTCCCACTCATACCCAGTACATCAATGCTTTGAAAAGGAAGCAACGGAGAAAAGAAAGTCTCTTTTGCTCCATTTTTGTTTTGTTTTTTGTTTGTTTTTTTTTTAATTAAAAAAAAAGTTTGGGCTACTTTAGGGGTAGGAGAGAGACAGAATGGAGGAAATGCAAAGAAAATCAGGTACGTGTCTTTAGTTTTAAATAACGTACCTGATTTTCTTTGTATTTCCTCCAGGCAGCCTCTCTGGTATGTCCGGAGTCCGGACTTTACATTTTTTTTAGTTTTTATTGAAAAAAAAATAAAAGTTATAGAATATATGAACGGAAAGAAAGTGTGTGCGTGTGTGTGTGTGTGTGTGTGTGTGTGTGTGTGTGTGTGTGTGTGTGTGTGTGTGTGTGTGTGTGTGTGTGTGTGTGTGGTGTTTCCTCAGCATATAATAGTTTATGTGCTTATATAACAGTGAAGACTGGTGGTAATGAGTCCCCCTCATCCACCAAATATGCAAAGATGGGCTGTGTGTCTGTACCAAAATGCCAGTGTTCAGTACTACTGTGTATTGCATACTGTTGCACGTATAACTTCAGGAATGCAGTGTGCGACAATTCTATGCTTTTGCCCCCTGTAGGTACTTTAGACACTGCTTACTGGCCTCCCCTCAATGAATAATGCATATATGTTGTTCCGGTTGCTTGTGTACATAGTACCTACATTTCTTTGCATTTTAATTATACAATTATGTGCTGTTTCTTTATTACCTGTATGCAGGATTCCATGAACTGATGAGCTTGTCTGCAACATTTCTGAGATGCTTAATAAGGACGGACAGAGACAGTTGATAGAACTATAATCTAAGTAAGCAATAGGGCTAGTTTGCAGCAACAAGAGTCATAATACCATTCTTTTACTGAAAGTGGAGTCCAGAGGTCTGTTATGACACTAGGCATAGAAACCATGTCAATCCATTGAATGGACTTTCAGTGAGTGCAGAATCTGTGAAAATATCTCACTGAAATCCACTTTCAGTGAATCTCAAACTATTTTTTGTAGAACAGCAAGCCCCTATAGTTCCATGTAGGGGACCCCCCCTACATCCCTCAAAGGGACCTATACCAACCCCCCAGTCATATAACAGTGGAGTAAAGGGCAAACTCCATTGGCACTGAAAGTGATTTTCAACTAGTTTACTTCACAGCATTGGCACTCACTGAAGGAGCTGTCAAACAGCTTATAGGCTTCCTACACATATTACACCTCTCATCATTGACATGCCAGGACCTGTGACACAGTTTTTTTGGAATGCGTCATTGACTCTGATAGGGGGTCCTGTTAAGTAGACATTGGTACTGTCAATGGCAGATCAACTCTGCTGCTGCTATGACTGTTACCATATATAAACTGTATGTGTTGCAACAGCTACAAAAACTTAAGAGGTTTGTGCTGGATAGCCAAATTAATTAGACAATAGAATATGTGCCAGAAACACTGAAATCGCTGGCTCCTTGGCAGGGGAAGCTGAGCCAGTAACAGATCACAGATATGCAGCCACACCATTTCAACCATATGTGAACACTTATGCTGGACTGGATTATGTTTTTATAATACTACTTGAACATCAGTTGATCATATGGATTGAAAAAAAAGTCTGTGATGGGAAGAAAAGCACCTGAGAGATGGGAAGGAATTTGCATCAATCTCATATGACCTTCTATTTCTTCGCAAACCAGTGACAGCACAAACACCCACACAAGGGACCTAGATTTACATCAAACAATAAAAATGACTCGCTTGAGGAAAAGGTTCCTACCTCAATGTATTTCCAACCTATGGAATAAGCTACCACTACAAGTTAAGGAAAGTATTACTGTGCCTGCCTTTAAGGCTAGTCTTGTTGATTGGATGGGTACATCTAAATTTGCAACAAGGTAATTGCATACAGTTTTGCTTGATATGGGAGGTCGGCACTATTAAGTACTCATAAAGGGCGGCAAAAACTTCTAAGTGTGTCTACTTAAAAGTGTCTATGGCTAGGCCTCTTATGGTCCCTGCGATTGCTTGCCTAGTATTGCTTCTCTGTTTCTGTGTTCTGTGTAAAAATGAGTTCCATCACTACTGAACATGTTGCCAGTAAATGGCATCACCAGGCCAGTGCACATTCTGTTGCTATACTGTAGTCCTCTGTAGCTGGGATGACCTGCACTCTGTATGCTGTCCAGCCATGCAGTGGCAGGATGTGTATTCCATGGTAATCATTTGAAATGTCAGACCTGCTAGAGTGAGTCCCAAAATGCGAAGACTGAATGGCCAAATGATCAGAATTTCATATACTAAGTTCAAGATGCCATTTCCAAGAATATTCCTTTTTCTCTGAAGTATGGCGATCTCAGTGGTGGAATATATGAGTTCAGTGGTTTTGGGGGGCTTGCCCCCCACATGGTGGCTGCAGGAGGGCTTGTCCCCCCTGCAAAAAGATGTTTAAGGGAGAAGAGCAATTTCTGGGATTTGCTTTCTCCTGTGTTTTTGATCTTTTGGAGCCATATTCCATTCTGTATTATTGTGCTTGAGACATCTGTGGATATTACTAAATTGTCTTAGAGATGCGACAAGGACAGAGTCATATGGTCATGTCATATGTAGAACAGTGGGTTACATGTCCTGGTGTAGCAGAAAGTATAATATTAGTATCCTTTAGTTTCCATATCCACGATACTAACCAGTCAGGAGAATGGTCACTTACACACATGCAAGCTTCCCTACATGGACATGATCATGACCCACAAGATGTTACTACTGATAATGTGCCTCTGGTTGACTTCAGGATGGACCTTCTGAGAGCCTATAGTTGGCATCTCCTGAATTTGTGATTTACATCACTGAATAAACATACACATGCACAACATCACCTTCTTTCGGCTGTTCCTGTTAGGGGTTGCCACAGCGGATCATCTGTTTCCATTTCTTCCTGTCCTCTGCATCTTGCTCTGTCACACCAACCACCTGCATGTCCTCTCTCACCACATTCATAAACCTTATCTTAGGCCTTCCTCTTTTCCTGTTACCTGGGAGCTTCATCCTTAACATCTTTTTCCAATATACTCAGCATCCCTCCTTAGCACATGTCCAAACCAACATAATCTTGCCTCTCTGGCTTTGTCTCCAAACCTTCCAACCTGGGTTGACCCTCTAATATACTTATTCCTAATCCTGTCCACCCTTGTCACACCCAGTGCAAATCTTAACATCTTTAACTCTGCCACATCCAGCTCAAACTCCTGCCTTTTTGTCAATGCCTCTGTCTCCAACCCATATAACATAGTTGGTCTCACTACCCTCTTGTAGACCTTCCCTTTCACTCTTACTGATACTCGTCTGTCACAAATCACTCCTGACACTCTTCTCCATCCACTCCATCCTGCCTGTACTATACACATGCACAACACAGATGTTAAAGCATGGTGGATATCTAATTTGGCCATCTATATCATGATGGAATTAGACACGAATTCCATTAGCTTGAACAGAACATACTAGGGTGTTACAAACTGTACCGGTGATGACCCCAAAGGGCCATATGTTCATGTGATCTGTTGTGCATGTATGAGATACCAGTCCTTATGGGGCCAGATGATGCTCCACTGCTCAGTGAATAGTGCATACATACATACATACATACATACATAAATACATACACACATGCAGGTAGTCTTGCTTGGTCTGTGGCTGCATGGTGGCCACTGCATTGCAGGTAATGTGGGTCAGGGTTTCTCAGCATAGTTACTGAGATTATCTACCTGGCTCATTGTATCTTTTGCCATCCCAAATGAAGTTATCTCATACCTCTCAAATGTCCAGATTTTCATATTTTTCGTCTGTTCCTCATAAAATTAGTGGTTTTCTGGATTTTTATGGAAAATCAGTGAGGACTGAATTGACTAAATAATGGTAGGCATTTGAGTTTCAGACTTAATGTCTTTCAGAAAATGCATAGTAGCTCAAGACGTTTATAAGAGCAATATTTAAAAAATGTCCCTATTTTTGGGGCTTTGTCCCCCATTATTTTTGTCTTTGTCCAGATTGTTTGTGTTAACTGGTTGAGAGCTACGAGTGGTCTAGGCATTCTGCTGTTTCCTGCAGTTCTCCAGCAGGCTGATCAGTTGAATACTTTAGGGCTCTACCAGAGGTATCCAGGCACCTGAAGTACATTTTTATTGGACAAAGATATACACCATCACAGCTTTTGTTTGGCTACGTTCCTGGTTACAAATGTCCTCACCTTATGGTGTATTCACATTATTAACTATTGCTGCAGAAGGGTGGTTGGCACCATCTGTGTAGATAAAAGGAGACCTGCTGAATGTTGCATAAAACAAGCATTATTATTTGATTGCTACCTGCTGTCCCTTGTACATAAGGCACTTGTTGCTCATATCAGTATTTGCATGTGACTATACCTGTGGATCTGGCATGAAGAATCATGTCAGCACCAATAGCAGGACTAAGGACTTTAGGCATTAGGCAGATTATTTTCTGCAACTTTCCCAGGCTAAATAGCCTTTCCCCACTTTTAGAGTTTTTTTGTAAAAGATTGTCTTTCTCAATATGTCTTTTGCCGAGGATTGAATCAAAAGTATAAGAAAAATAGACTAAGGCCACATTGAGTATTTTCACTCTATTTATGAGATTATTTTTCAAATTATTTACATTTTCATTCTCTCATTACTCATTTCACTTTCCTGAATGTTGAAACAAGTCAGAATTTTGCATTTTGAAAATTTTTCTTCAGTTTTACTTAAAATGAATGTCCCACCCTAGGCTTTATGGGGCATTGTTCCTTAACTCATACTATTGTACTGTTCTACATATTCTATTACCTAGTTGTGGTTGTGATTTTGAAAGTTTTCACTATTATTGTTTACTACTGTTGCAACTGGAATTGGGTTTTGCTGTTACTTCATTGCATGAAGAATAGAATCTAGAAATGTAAATGCAGACTTAACGTTCCACCCCAGGACAAACATTTTTTGTAAGTCCATTGGTTAGGTGAAGAGACATTTTCCACTGCTTGTGATATTTGCAAGCCATTTTCACTGAGAAGACACAGGAAAAAATAAGATGAAATTGTTTAGAATGGAAGAAGGTTCAGCTACTAACCCTGACAGAACTTCTACGTTGAGCATTACCTCCCCAACCTCTAAGTCCAAACCAGTGGTTGCTAGGGTGATCCTAATATGAGCAAAGATATAGACAAAAATGAGAAATGTGAAAATGAGAAGGCAAAGGAATCCTCCCCAAGTTCTGTATTTAGAAAATATAAAATGGAGGAAGAGGAAAAATTACTTATACTCATGCACTTGCTGGTGTGTGTACTTTATTAGTTAAGATATTACTGTAAATTTTATCTCACTGCCCCCCACCATCTTAGTACCAGTCCTAAGGAAGCTGGAGTGGAACCTCGGGGTACCAATGCTGATTTCAGAAAGGTTTGTCAATAGTGACCATTCTTTTAATGGTAGGACTGTAGCCTTGGAGACTGACTCCTTTAATGTTGACTTTGCTGCAGGCATTGATAATCTCAACAGCAATTCTGTTAAGAATCTAGAGGACCTTTAGTCACAGAATTCAGGATCAGTCTTTAAGGGTAAAGCTCAACTCTGATGCTTTCAGTGCTGATGCTCATTTCATTGAGGTCGGCTTTCTGTTCTTTGGGGTCCAGACTATTGGTGCCTATTGTCAGTCAGCATAGCATTCCGATGGAGGTCAGGCATTTGTAGTCAAACTTAATGAAGACATTTTCAGTGCTGAGGCTGACTTCAGCCGATTTCAAGCTTTGGCAGCAAGGGTAACGATTCTTGGAAATGACTGTTTTATTAGCATCAGTGTAAACATCATTGATGCAGACTCTTCTGCATATAACCACTCTCAGTGTCAGTATCATGCCTAATAGTGGTGTCTATGGCAAGTATTTCATTGCCTGGATCTTCAGCTGTCCACTTTTTTCATTCAACAGATCAGGAGGTACAGAGGCCTTTTGTAGGAATTTGTTCCAGATATCTGGGCCAGTTCAAGCTTCAGCATCCTTGGATCCATCACCACTGAGTCGTGGTATAAAGTACACATCCAAGAAGAATCATATGACTTCAGTTTCAGAGACCTCCACCTCACTCTGTGGGCTGAACAGTAATGAGAGGATCACTCTCAGCACATGCCCTACACCTGGCCATAGGGGGTCACACCTATCTCTGTTCCTCTGCCCTCCCACCCAGCATCAACACTTCTAAACCACAGTTTCTGATAGGGTTCATTGGATGATGCCTAGCAACACAGTCTTTTTCACCTACAGGATAGGCACGTCCACCTTCCTGTTGCTCTTTCAGGTACCAGAACTGCAGACTGAATTTGGATCACCTGGGGTATAGCCAGGGCTTTATCCCTGTATGTCACAGAAGCAACAGTGATACTGTCAGTGTGGATGATTGTCTCAGAGGGGTCAGCTTTCCTGACCTTTGAGATCCAGGCTATTGGCATTGGGCCTAAGATCAATGGTATGTATGTCAATTGCATACTCAGTGTAGGCTAGCAGCAGGGGAGTCACAACCCTCTGACTTGAGTGCTTTATTGACACAAATATCAACATCATTAATACACACTGTTTTGTATATACCACTTTCAGTGTGAATATTATCCATGCCATCAGCCTCAACAGCAGATATCTCTTTCTCTGGATGTTCAAACATCCAATTTTTCAGTCAATAGAACAGTGGTGAGAAAGGCCTTTTTCAGGACTTTTCCCTGAAATACTTTCATAGGTATATACTAGGCTAATAACCAACTCAGTTGTGTCCCTGTATATCATGGGTGTTTATTAGCAGAGGGTAGGTTAGTTAGGAAGTTTTGAGAGGTTATATTTAGTTATGTTAGTTTAGGAATTACTGTCTACCTCCATCTATCAGAGGTATGGACACCAGTCCTAGGGTGAATTTCCAATTTACTATATACTAGTGAAGGTTACATCTAAATAGAGTTAGGGATGGACTCTGCTTCACATGGATGGGGATCCTGTTCCAGAGCATGGGGATCCTCTGAGACACATATCTATCTCATCAATATGTCTTGATTATGTCATAAGCAAAATTTAAATCCCTGGATCTACTGGTTCTGATGGTGTTAATTTTGCAGATGTGCAAAAGGTCCAACAGAGCTGGATCAGATGATGACTTGTATGCCAGGATTAAATTGTTTCTCAGTAAACTGTATGAGTCCGAGTACAGAGATAGGGTTTTAAGGCAATATGTATAGGACAACATGGACAACATGTTTATACCCTGGATTCTCCTGGTAAAGAATCCTTGTGGATATTCCAGCTGTTGCGTATGTCTAGTCAGGTACATGTTGAAGGGGGCATCATACTCAATGATGAGTCTGATAAGGGCCGAATATAGTGGCACTGTGACTTCCTTGGATCCGGATAACATGACATTCCTTATAGGTTGGATGACATAGCATGATTTTCTTTTAGACCATGGCCACATGTTGGTCAAAGACCAGATAACTCTCTCTATATGTTCCCATATCCTTGACTACCAGGTCAACTCTTAGTGGTGTCTTATCAATGCAGTAGTTAGCTTGGCTGGCAGTTTTCTAAAAAAGAACTATAATACATTTCTTGGCATTGAATTTTAATCCGTGACTTTGGCACCAGTCACTGGTCTGTGTTAGACCCTCTTGTAAGATGTTTGTATCATGGGGGAAATCCCAATTTGCAGTCATTTGTGAACTTGGTCAGCCAAAGGCCTTTGACATTAGCCTTTACCTCCGAGAAGTAGATGCCAAATGTGAGTGGTTTTAGCATGGAGCCCTGAGGTATCCACCTGGTGTCCAATTTCTTAGTGGAGGTATTCTCACCATTCCTGACTTCATGAGTCTTGGCTGTGAGCCAGCTGGCAGTCCAGCAATCTACATAGGGGTGTATGCTTAGTTCAGTGAGTTTGTCAACTATACCCAAGTGTGGTATTGTATCAAACACCTTAGTCAGGTCCAGGTAGGCAGTATATACAGTTTCCCCTCATCTATTGCCTTGGTGACCTTCACAAAGAAGTCCACCAGGTTTAGTTGATATGACTTTCCCTTGACAAAGCCTGACTGGGTTGGGTCCAGTTTCAGAAGGTTGCCTATGTCTTTGTTGATCATTTCCATGAAGCAGTTACTAGGCATGCAGTCCAGAAGATTGTTAAGGAACCTAGCCCAAATTTCAAATTGTCCCAAAGTACTATCTGAATAAGTGACTTGCTCAAGAGCACGCAGTAGACAAATGAAGGTGGAAAGATTCAAACACTGAACAGGAAACAGCTCATTAACAATTCAGAGCTTCAGTCCCATGCACTAAATGCCATTTAGAGCCAGTATCTGGACCAGTTCAAACTTCACCATCCTTCAGCCCATCACCTCATAAGAAGCATACATGGAAGAGGAAGCACATAACCCTTGCTTATATTTCTCCACTCCTAATGTTGAGATTAAAGAAACATAGATTCCGCCATCCTCCAGACAAGTCCAAATTTCTGGAGGTAATGGAAATGCTGAGATCTGGAGGAATGTAACTCACCAAGTACATGACCCTTCTGCAAAGGATTCTGAACCCTAAACCGTCTTCCTCTGCAGTCCCACCTATAGACAAAACAGTTCAACTCTTAGTCAAATCAGTATGAGAAAACCCTGAAGTTGCATCCTGTATCTAAGTGTGATGGATGCATATTCTCTGGCTTCACAAAGACTGGTCCTGCTGGATTAAAACTTTGAAGCTTGATTTTGTTGTAGCCCTTACAGAGTCCTGTAATTCACTGTAACCCATTGTCTGGATAAGAAATTAAGGGTCACAGACAGATTATGTAAACATGTTGATGTATCCTGAATGTGTTCCCTGACAGTGGTAAACTACCTTCCTAATATGTTAAGATTCCAGAGACAACTTAGTGAGTCAAAGGGTGATTTGCCTACAAGACAGCTTTAGTCAGGCACACCTGCTGCCACTGAGGTGTCAGGTTCCTGTATGCTGGTGGACTGGACAGCAACAGTCTGGAGTTCAGAGTCACAATGAGTTTACACGTGAGAAAAACTTTTAGAATGAACCTTTAAAGCAGCATCTTTGTCTCATTAGTTCAACTAATCTCATTTTATCACATGTAATCTGCTTAATTGCAGTAGTATGTGCTACAAAGTTATGTCATGATTAACATTTATTTTGACAATACTGCTGTATATGGTGTGCTTCTTTAGTGCTGAAGGTATAACTGAGACAAGAAGGTCTGCACCAGCAGTGCTGTCTGTACAGAATGAAATACAGTGTGATTGGTGCTGTGGGAGTGAATGTGTTAAAATTATACAGCAGCCATAGATGGTAACTATGTTGCCAATTAACCAGGCTAACCATGAGAGGTGCACAAAATTCACCTGAAAATGCAGTCTGGACAGCAGGTACTAACACTTCTTTTCACTAATGTGCTTGGCTGCTCCTGAAAGAATTGATTAGTTGGTCTGCTCCTTTTGGCCCAAATGTCAAAGCTCACCTAGAGAAAATGGGAGAGGAAGCCAAGACAATTTCCACTGTTGAAATTAAAGTTCAGACTCTGCAATGCACTTTTTCCTAGTATGCCAGAGAACCCCATATCTCTTCTTGTTTTATTATGACCAAGAGCAACAAAACAGCTAGAGGTCTGGAAGGAACTAATGTGGTTAAGGTAACCTTGAGAACAGTCACCAGTGCAGAGGCAGGAACAAAAATGGCAACAATAATAGTATGATCTCTTTTCAGGGGGGCAGCAATACAGTCCCTGAGACCTCGTGCAACTATCCCATTCTGGAGCCAGTTGGGTTTATCTGTGTCTGTGCTTGTATGCATGACTGGCCATCTTGTAGGACCTCTATATAAAAGTACTTGTAGCTGGCAGCTGTTTGATTTTTCTTTTCACTGGTCTCCCCTTTATTATTCTTTTCCCTTGTCAGATGCTCCATTCTGGCAAAAGTGTGATAAGAAAAGATGTGCTAAATCTCATAAAGGAACGGAAAGGAACCTTCTAAGACCTCACACCAGATCAGAAGAAAAATTAGGCTATTACCCTAAATTATTTTTGGTACTCAGAACAGCAAACTGTGTCAGGCTTCTACTCGACCCAAGTGGTCTAAATGATTTAATGACCAAAGAAACTTTTTAATAGTCAAGGTGCTTCATAGCCTCAGTCTTCTCTATTAAAAGGGGACAAGGTGTTCTTTGGACCTGCAATTAGTCTGTCTCTAAGGAGTGCAGGAAGTTTCTGGAGTTATGGACGTGAGGCAACTATTATACATTTGATACTATTTGGTCTTGTAACAGCTTCCAAGTATTCAGCAAATGCATGACAATGATTCTAGTGGAGGCTACAAAGAGTGAAGTTGTTTCCTTACCTACATGACTTGTTCCTAGCCCTCTTTATTTATTTTATTTTATTTATTTTGCATTTGTTAACCGGGAAATTCCTATTGGACCAGGTCCATTTACAGCAGAAGCCCGGGTAGGAAAGCTCCAAACATTGGTACAACAAAAAAGGGAAATAAAAATATATACAGTGCTGTGCAATGATCATGTAAAAAATACGACGTGGAGTTAGACATTTTATCAGACACACACTGAAAATATATATAACATACTGGATAAAGTTAGACATTTTCCAGCAGAAAATAGTCAGGAATTTACATTTAATGTGCAGGCATATAATGTTGTGACAAAAGAAAGGAGCAGTTGCCCTCTATGAGAAGTAGCAACTAATAGCCAGAGTAATTGGCTGGGTTTAGAACTGTAGAGGGTTAAAGCGAGTAGCTTGGAAGTTGGAAAGAGAAGGGGGGAGATGGAAGATTAAGGGTAAGTTAAGTGATACAAGGGCATAACCAGGTATTTAGTAGATGTGATTTAAGGGAGTTTTTGAATTGTGGGGTGGTAGAGGCAGTGGTCAAAGAATGGGGAAGGGAGTTCCAGTTTTTAGCAATGGTGTGGGAATAGAGTGCTTTTCCTGCAGTATTGTTTGCCCTGACGATGCAGAGGAGGGAGTTTTTACTAGATCGAGGATGCTGATTTGCAGTGTAGTGGGTAAGAAAATTGGATATTGATGTTTTTCTTTCAGGGTACTTGAGGATGTTATAAGCAGTAACTAGCTGGTGGTAGTTAAGTAGTTGAGGTAACTCAAGCTATTTTAGTTCTTTTAGTGCAGCACAGTGATACTGCGGTGGTGGTGCTGCGGTAGCGTTGTCGCCTCACAGTTAGACTTTGCCCGTTCGATTCTCAGTTAGAGCATCTTCTATGTGGCAACATGCGTGAATGGGCGTTCCTTCATTGAAGGTTGTGCGTTAGGCCCAGCAAGCCAGCATGTAAAACTCTACTGCCAATCATTAGTGGACCGGAGTTCCGCTGTGGCGTCCCCTAACCGGGAAAAGCTGAAAGACACAAACAAACAGTGCAGCACAGTGATGTGTTCTGTACGTGGAGTTTTTGGCAAACTTGGCTATCTTATTGTAACAGGATTCTAGTTTGTCTAAGTCAGTTTTTCTAATATGGGTGAAAATAGGTGCTGCATACAGTAGTGTGGACAGGAGGTGACTCTGGGCAAGGGTGACTCTTGCTTGATGTGAGAGAAAGTTTTTGTGCCTATATAGTGTGCCCATTTTTTTGTGAACCAACTTGATGGTTTGGGAGATGTGGATATCAAAGTGAAGATTATTGTCAATTTCAATGCCAAGACGTTTGGTGTGGTTAGAAGGGGAGATGGTAGTGCCATTTTTAGATGTGATGGAGAAGGAGAGGGGAGCTTTTGATTTATTAGGGGAAAATAGTAGTAGTGTTGTCTTATTGGGGTTTAGGATTAGTTGGATACCGGATATCAATTTTTCTACAGAGTTAAAGGTTTCCTGGGTAAGTTGCTGTAGAATGGTGGGAGATGAGGCAGTGCAGATCAAGGCTGAATCATTTGCATATTGAATAAGTGTGGCATGTTGGGTTGAGCTATTAAGGTTGTTTGTGAAAATAGAAAAGAGAAGTGGGCCCAGTATAGAGCCTTGTGGGACTTCTATGGTAGTTGGAAGTTGAGGGGATAGTGTTCCTTGCCATTGGACAGATTGTTGCCTGTCAGATAGGTAGCTTTTGAACCAGGCTATGGTAGATGGGGTGAAAGATAGTGAGATTAGAGAATCTAGCAGAATGGAGTGAGAGACAATGTCAAATGCCATTGAGAGGTCAAAAAAAATGGCAGCTGTATATTTGTTGTTGTTCCTGTGGAGGTTAACTAGGTTAGAGAAGGAAAGAAGAGCAGTGGTTGTGCTGTGATGTGGGCGGACTCTGTGTTGTGTGGTAGAGAGCAGGTGATGTGTGGTCACAAATTTCATGACTTGCAAGTGGATGCATTTCTCTAGAGTTTTAGATATGGGGCATAAGATGGCAATGGGTCGGTAGTTTGAGAAGTCATAGGAGTTACCCCCTTTATGAAAAGAAATAATATAAGATACTTTCCAAAGTTTGGGAATATAGGATTCCTGTATGGAGTGGTTGATTAGGATGGAGATGGGGTATGATAGAGAGTCATTGGACATTTTTAGGAAGATAACAGGTAAGTTATCGGCTGCAAGTGTGTTGGGTTTAAGTTTTAGAAGGAGTTTCTTAATTGTAGATGTGGAGACAGATGATAGAGTAATGGAGGGAAACCTTTCTGGTAGATTGGATTGGGTCTGTGACGGACTATGATTGGTTAGTTGGTTGGATAGAGCCAGGATGGATTTTGTGAAGTGATGTTTAAATTGAGTGGCTATGTCTAAAGTACTATCTGTAGAGTTTGGAGCTGGAGTAGTGGTTTTGCCTGGTTTTAGTAAGGAGTTAATAGAATGCCAGAATCTTTGCGGATTTTTTGAGTATTTGTTTTGGGCACTGAGGAAATAGATTTGTTTATTTTGTTTGGTTTCAGCCTTGGCCTGATTTCTAAGCTGCTAGTAGTTTTTCTTGGAGCTGGTGGTACTTTCTCTCTTCCAGATTTTCCACGCTATATCTCTGGCTTTTAGTAGGGCTCTAGTGTCCCTACTTAGCTAAGGTGCATCGTTAGCTTTAACTCTAATTTTCCTACTGGGGGCAAGTCTGTTAAGAACGTTAATAAAAGTAGTATTAAAGTAGTCTACTGCCTGATCTAATCCTAGAGTTCATAGTGGTTCCCGGTTACAGTGGCTGAGAACAGTATTGAGGTAATGTGGGATAAGGTTGCGATCATCTCGTATTAATTTATAAACAATGGGTTTGGGTAGGTTGGAGTGTTTGCATAGTAGGAAAGTGGGGAGGTGGTCACTGAGACCATCTGGGTGGCAACCTACCTGGTAGTTTTACTTGTGGTAGTTGACCAGAGTCCAATCAAGAACAGATTTTTTTTTTCAATTTTCTATCTATTCTAGTGGGCTCTTCAATGAGTTGAGAGAACTCATATACAACCCACCTCAACTTCCTATATAAGAAAACTACTATCCCAACTAAAACCAACAATGCTAGGAGCAGATTCCCTCCCCAATTAATTCTTAAAATTAGCAGCAAATGAAATAGCTAAACCAGTCTCAATCCTAATAAACTGATCCATCTCAGAAGGTTTAGTACCCTTGATCTGGAAAACTGCCTACATCATTCCCCTACACAAAGGAGGGATTCTTATGACATATCTAACTACAGACCAATAGCAATATTATCCCCACTTGCTAAAATATTAGAAAAATGTATTCACCATCAATTAATGACACATCTTATTGATCAAGAGCTCATATCTCATACACAGCATGGGTTTCGGCCAGGACATAGCACAACCACTGCCCTGCTAGCATTCATAGATACCATTAACCACAACAGGAATAATGGTAAGCTTTCTTCAGCCCTCTTCCTAGACCTATCAAAGGCCAGGACATAGCACAACAACCACCCTGATAGCATTCATAGATACCATTAATCACAACAGGAATAATGGTAAGCTTTCTTCAGCCCTCTTCCTAGACCTATCAAAGGCATTTGACATGGTCAACCATGAAAAATGAATCTCCCATCTTGTAAGCCTAGGCTTAGATAACTTATTAGTCTCCTGGTTTAAAAACTACCTCAACAATAGACAACAGGCAGTACTATGGAATAATAACTTGTCTCCACTCTTACCTGTAACACTCGGAGTACCTCAGGGATCTATACTGGGCCCCTTGCTGCCCTCAATTTTTACAAATAATCTCCACTCAGTTGCAAAATGTTCAAGCCTTATACAATATGAGATGATTCAACTATAATATGTAGCGCACCTACTTTACCAGACCTCCACAAAAAGACCCAGGATAACTTTCACTCAGTGGAAACATGTCTCACTGAGAATGGCTTGATACTCAACCCCAAAAAAAACAAGCTCCTGCTATTTCATCCCTCAACTGTAACTGCCCCCACCTGCACCTTTACTATCCACTCAAATAATGGTACCCCCATATAACCTGAAGCCCAGGCAAAACTACTAGGCATTACTATTGACAACAAGCTCAGATTTGATGTACACATTAATCTGGCCATTAAAAATACTAACAAAAAGCTAGGTAACCTCTACAAACATAAAGCATTCCTGACCCATAATGCTAGAACTACAATTGTACGTACACACCTTCTCTCTACACTACTGTATGCCTCACCCATCTTGATTAACTTATCCAAAACAGAAATCAATAAAATGACAACCTGCTATAATCAGATAGCCAAATTTGCCAACAACAGCTCCTACAGAACACATCACTGCCTAAACCTAAAGCAACTGGGCTGGCTTAAACTACCTAACTTACTTATTTATAGTCAGCTGGTTACTACTCACAAGCTGCTCTATCAACAAAATATATCACCTTCACTGGCTAACATTGTCCAACAATATTCCTGTCCTAGGCAACTCCACTCAACTGACAAATTACAGTTAGCTGTTACGAGATCCAACACGCTAGTGACTCCCTTTACTCTTCTTATGTGGCCAAAATCTGGAACTACCTGCCTACATCCATATCCCTGATAACCTCCCTACCTACATTAAAAAAAGCTATCTACAACTACCTCAGCAACAAATGGCTATGTCCCTGTTCAACTCCAGACTAATACCTGATCCACTCCAGTACTGTTGTAACGATTGTCCTAAACTAGAGTCCTATCATTTACCTGCATAGAAATGTATACCACATCAGAGGTATGATGACATACATGTAACTGTGTTAGTATGAACAATGTAAAACTGTTTATTGACTATTGTAAACTGTATCTGTCTGTAGTTTATACTTATAAGTGTCAACAACTAGATACCCTAATGGAGCTAGATGAAATATGTACCCAAGTTTGTCTGTATGTTCTGTAAAATTGTCTCTTTGGAACTTTTCTCTCCGGGCCTCCACTGAAAATGGACATGTATCCAGCTGGACTATCCCAGTTAACAAATGTAAAATAAATAAAAATAAATAATATGTTTAGTGGGGTTGTTGGATTCACAAGCTGTCCATTCGGTGATTAGGTCACCTAATAGGATAGTTTCTTGTGGTATGTTATCTTTTGTCCAATGTAGGATTTCTTCTATTATGAGAGTGTTGTTACCTGGGGGTATAGAGCAGCAAAGAATATTGATTTTCTTTGTGTTGTTTATAGAAAGGATAGTAAACAGAGTTTCAATATTTTGAAATTTGGGTGGTGTGGTCTGGAGGATTTGGTGGTTCAGTGTATTTTTGAAGAGAATGGCTACCCCACCTCCTTTTCTGTCTACTCTATCCAGTCTTAAGGTATTATAACCTTTGGGGAGGAAGTCTTCATTTTGGATGCTGGGGTTTAGCCATGTTTCTGTAATTGTCAGTATGTCAGGGGTGTAGTGGGCTATAAATGGATGTAGTTCAGATATCTTGTTGGTGATACTTCTTATGTTGATATTAATAATCAGCAGATCAGATATCTGCTTGATTTGAGAGGACCTGGATTAGGGTGTATATCACCAGAGGTTAGTAGTTTCTTTATGAATGACAGTATTTGCTTTGTAATGATTGTTACTTGTGGGTTGGTCTATGTGAGTTTTTTCTAGAGTTATATCTTGATATCATAATGTTGTGTGAATAAGGTGTAGTATTAAGATTTAGAATTGTAGGGCTCATGAAGAAGTTTGCATGAGTTTGTGAGGGTGTGGAAATGTGTGTTATGTGATATGTGTTATTGTGTAGAGGTAGGTTTGTTTGTATGGACGTGATAAAAGCTAGTGATATGAGTGCTAATGATAAGGATGATAGTGTTGTTAGCATGATTGTATGGCAGAGATGCTATGGTGATGGTAGTTAGGTGATTTAGGTGAATGAGGTTATGTGGTTCTTTAGTTGGTTGGGTGAAGGGTGGAGATGTGTCAATCAAATATGTGTTGTCTGTGAGTTGGATTAGTGTAAGTAATTGAAGTGGATGTTGAGTAAGTGATTGGTGAAGGTTGAGGTTAGCTGGTATGGTCAGGTGATGAGGGCTTGGAATAAATGTAGGTATAGAGGGGGCAGGTGGGAAATGGAGGCAGGGTAGAGGAGCGGAGTGAGCCTAGCGAAGCGAGGCGAATGCAGCAGGGCCGACCAGACTGCAAGGTTTTCAGAAACAATCAAATTCCCCTTTTCATTCAGGGAAAACAGTAAGTAATCTATCCAAATTGTCTGATAACAGCAGAGTCTTAACTTACAGCTATAGAATTTAGATGGAAGAGACCTACTGGGAACTGTTAGTGCCGCAGAAACCCCGAGTGGTTAAGTACACCGGTACACTTAAAGTATAATGCAGATGGCATTAAGGGAAAATAAATATACCTTGCTTCTTCAATTGTAACATGAAATTTACAATACAACACGCTTGGACTGTTTAAATGCCTGTGATATGGTGGTAGCAGACCCGCTTCTTTACTAGGCGAACGCTGGAGTGGAAATAGGTTGGGCTGGAAGGTATAGGTACAGAATACCTTGCTTCTTCAATTGTAACATGAGATTTACAGTATAACATGCTTGGACTGTTTAAATGCCCATGATATGGTGGTAGCAGACCCGCTTCTTTACGAGGTGAACTCTGGGGTGGAAATAGGTTGGGCTGGAGGGTATAGGAACAGAATACCACAGGCAGAAGGTTCTTATATGGAATAGGTTGACTTTTGTACAGGAATCTCGTCTAAGTCTCTTCCCATTTCTGGGAATTACAGTGACTTCTGCAAAGTCCCAGCTGGAGCCCTCAGAAAAAATGATTTTTATAAGTTTCAACCAGGGCAATCTGTCTTATAAAACTCATCTTCTTACAGACAAGTTTCCTCTGTTATGAAACATGGCATCTCAAATTCAGTTTCAGACAGTTACAAAGTTACTACAACTAGAAACACTAGTTCTGATGCTGTAACTATATACATGTCTTTCTTCACCAGACATTACATGAAATTCCTGTTGTGGATTTTGAAAGTCCAGTGATACCATTTAGTAGTTCCTATTATACTTTACAAGTTACATTTCAGATGGTGGCTTTGCACAACAAATCTGAGCATAGCTGGTCCATTCTAAATCCCTGACTCCTATAGTTGCAGTAAAAATTGGTATCTCTGTCCTTGGGTATGGAAGCATTATCAAGATCAAAAAGGTGTCTGCTCACATCCAGTAGCCACTTTGTAAACTAATGTTCTGGAGCTGAAGGCAGTCTTCATCCCACTGCATGTTCAAAGTGGTTTGATATATAAATAAATGGGGAATTCATGACCTCCTCATTTGAGGAACAAAGAGCGTATAAGAATGGACTATGTCTACAAGATGATTTCTGATTTCCATTGCCAGAGAAGCCAGTCCTTTAGTGGGTGATTTCTGATTTCCATTGCCAAAGAAGTCAGTCCTTTAGTAGACAATTTCTGATTTACATTGCCAGAGAAGCCAGCCCTTTATTGGGTAAGCTCAGTAGCTGCTTGCTGATATCTCATGAGTAGTTTCTCACCTTGACTCATATGGAGGCTTCTGCTTGCATACCCAACCATACTCAAGTGCAGCAGCTTCTTTTCCCTCATCTTTTTTCCAGGTGTTACATCCCAGGATTGCTCTCCATAAGTAGCCCCAAAGATTCCTTGACACATTGGTCTATTTCCCTTTATTAAGAAATGTATTTGAAAATCAGAGCAGAACACCTTCAAAATCATTCTTATGGCCTCATTCTGGCATCAACAGTTGTGGTTCCCTCAATTCAGGCCTCATCTTCCTGAGACGTCTCAATGTCTTAAACCCTTCAGATGACTTTTAACCCACCCTTCCAGCAAGCTCCACCTGGATTTCTAACCTCATTATCTAAATTCCCCTGGAGATGGAATCAAGATGCGTTTCAGCGGTGCCCCTGACAGTTAAGGAAGCAAGTACTGCTCATTTTCTTGAGTCTCTTCTCACCCCAACGTAGGTACTACATCTACGTCTCCTGGCTAAGTCTTAAAAACGTGTGAAGACAGGGTTATTTGGGCAGTGTAGGCTGTCTTCACACCTTTTTAAACGAGCAGTACTTGCTTCCTTAACTGTCAGGGGCACCGCTAAAACGCATCTTGATTCCATCTCCAGGGGAATTGCTTTTCGGTTTTTACATAGTGTGGACTGTTTCCCAGTTGTTGGACACTCATTATCTAAATGCGTTGCCTCTCCAATTTAAGCAGTGGCCACACATTCCTTATATCCTGGCAGGGCAGTCCATATTCCTACCTCTCTAAAGAGGCCTAATAATAGAAAATGTACAAAACTAACTAGGCACAGTTTTTGCTATAGGGGTTACTTTTTGCTATGGTCTGAACACTTGCCAAACTATTTGGATCCATATATATATATATATATATATATATATATATATATATATATATATATATATATACAGTTTCTGTAGTTCTAGACCATCTTTATCAGATCTTTGACACATGGTTATGCTATTTCTATGAAAGTGAACCTTGCAGTCATTTCAAATATTCATCATGGTTCTAATTCTTCATCATTAAAATTTTTAAAAGTATGTAAGACTTTTCTGAGAGGTACTTCCCTTCTTCAGCCTCCTAACAATGATCCTGACCCTCCATGGGACTTGTAATTTGGTACAGAAAACTATTCTTTCCATTTCAACTGTCTGGTATTATAGCGTTGAAGCTATTTTATGAACAGTCTTCTTTCTAATGGATATTGGTTCAACAAGAACAGTTTATGAGTTGCTGGCATTTTGTGTTTCTCACCACATGATCTTCCATAGGAATTAAATGCATTGTGATTTTAGCCAAGGTTTATTCCTAAGATATCCACTAAAACAAGTCCCAATCAGTATGTCAAACTACATGTTTGTGTCCTTTCTTAACAAGAAAATTGATTCAATTTTTTTAAAAATATATCCATATTGTTGACTTAGTTTATTAATTTCTGTTAAAAATGCAATAAATATTTTTATTTAATGCTTACAGCACATTCAAACAAGAGAATAGCTGTATTTCAAGCATTTCTCAAAAATGCTTCCTTAGTTTATATTTCTGCAACAACTTTGTGGGCTTCACTGAATAGTTCTACAAGAGAGTATGAGCTGGACATGATCTCTAGATCAATGTCTTCCTTAGGGGCCACATTAATCAGCAGTATGTTTCCATGAACATGAAAAGCCAGGTGAACAAATATAGAACTCTGTCTTGCTGTTAAACAGTAAAAGAGACAAAATCTGTGTGGTGCCCGAAGCCAAATAGCTTGTAGAAATCAATTACAGGAAAAAATTCCACAGTTTGAATAAGAAAAAAACCCTTTATTTTAACCATTACGCACCTTTGTTTCTTAATATTGCAGAAACTTCATCAAAACTGAAAAACAAAACCAGTCAATCTGTTAACATTTAAATACATTAAAAGAATCAGCTGCTAATACCATCTAAGAAAAAACTCAACTCAATAATCATATAATTAAAATCTATAAAAATGTTACTTATTAACTTCATTAAATAGAAAAATATTTTTTATTTAAAAAATTAATAACACTTTTCAAACGTCCAAATGTTTTAGTTTAAAGGGAATTAATGGAAAATGATTAGTGTAAAGCAGGGACATATATAGCATTTAATATTAGTTGCCATTTCAATTCACACTTATCTAAGGGTTCATTTGCAATGTAACTCCTCAAATTCTTCTTTTTCTGCTCTATAGCAGTGAATTTAAAAGAATGTGTTGAGTGTTTTACGATGTGTCTGTATAATGCATACATTTTTTTCTTTTTTTTAATATCTAACTGATGTTCATATACCCTTTCTTTTAATTTTCATAAAGTTTTTCCAACATAAAAAGCAGGACAATACAAACAACAGGCAAAGTGAACCATGCATTCTGAATTGCAAGTGAAATGGCCATATATTTTATAGCAGGTTCCCTTAACAAGGACACTATCTGACACCATCATAAATGGACATTGTGAACATTTTCCACATTTTCCCATACCCAATATCCTGTTTGTAATTACTTTATTCTATTTTAAGAACTGCTTGAAACTTCTGCCTTTTCTATAATCAATCTGTGGGCCATCCCTGATTAATTTAAAAAAAATGACGATTTGTAGAAAAACATTTCAGTTTTTCCTAAAGCAATTATATATTGCAGCACCCTCTAAAGAAAAGGTTTTAATAAACAAGTTCAAGTTGTTTGCAGTATTAATGGTTTGTGGTGAATTTTCTACTATTCTAACAGGAGGTTCAACAAATGAAACTACCATATTATTATTGGTGTTAATAGTATTAGTAACAGGGGTGGATTTACATAAACTGAAATGGAAACTCTGAAAGTTTTTTTATAAATAACCTCTTCTTTTATTTCAGTTAAAAAGGCACCCCAAAGATACACAAAAGAATAAATAATCCTCTGTTGAGACCAATAGTGTATGCCAACAGGTCCAACACCCACTATATTCCCAAATTTCTTGACTGTATGCTAAGGAGGTCTATTCAAAAATGATCATAATTATGTAGAGACTCTTGGAAATTATTAGAAAAAATCAATGCATTAGAATGTGTTGTGAATTGCATATTTGTCCCAACAGATGTGGCAAATTTGTATTCAGTCATTCCACATATTGTAGAACTTAATTTGTCTGAAGAAATTAATTTTATTTGACATTGGAGAATTATCAACAGACAAAGTTAATGTGGCTACTATACTAATGGAGACTGCTCAGTCTAATGATTTTTTATATTTTAAAGGGTAGTTTTTCAGACAGGTGATAGGGGTGGCCAAGGAGACAGCCTGTGCCCCAGCTTTGCTAATTTTGTTATAGCTCAATGGGAGTAAAATATATTTTTGACAACATTTTTAAACATTCCTGGCTATTTTATACTTGTTATCTTGATGATATTTTTATTCTATGGACAGATATAGATGAAAGATTGAATGAATTTATTTATTATATTAATAATAGGGCAGACTTCATATGTTTTTGTAAACCTGTAACAATAAGAAAATAACTTTTTTGGATGTTGGATTAACCAAAAATGTTGAACAACAATGTTATGCGTCTGATATATTTAGGAAGCCAACATTTTCTAATTCTTATTTTCATTTTAATAGTTGGCATCCTAAACATCAGAAGAAGGCTGTCATTAAAGGCAGGTTAGTTAGACTGGCCAGGATGATCTCAGAAACAAATACCTTTCTTAGTGAATGTGAGATTTTAATGGATATGTTTTTAAAGAGTGGGTATCCTCTGCCTTTTTAACTGAAATAAAAGACGAGATTATTTATAAAAGAACTTTAGGAGTTTACATTCCAATTTTATGTAAGTCCACCCTGTTACTTATAGTATTAATACTGATAATAATATAAACAAACAAAACCAGAAGTAGCAGAACTAAAAGACCAATTTGGTAGACAACAAATGTAGTAACAATGAAACCCAAAGGATCCACCATGGTAGAGTATGAGTAAAACCTTTAATAAAAAGGAAAAGCACTTTGAAGTAATCCAACACTTTTTCAAATCCAAGTACAAAACATAATAAAACACAACCTATTTAAAAACTGCACTCAACCGATAAAATTGCAATACAGCACACACTTCCAGAAGGACAAATCAATTCAACTTCCAGGGTCTACACCCTCAAAAAACAGGCTTTAGTGGTAGAACACTGATAAGCTTTGGCATTCTATCAGCCTGCAGATCTGCAATCCAGTTAACTTCCGATCTGTTCTGTTTTGAGGGAAATATCACCCCCTTTTCTGGTTAAAGTACATAACTGCAGGACCATACATTTAAAAGTATGTCCCAAATTTTTCTTAGCATGCTGTGCCAGCGCATTATGCTCACCACCAGTCCTTATGTCTCTGCAATGCTGTAAAACCATCTCCTTCAACATTCTATTGGTTTTGCCAACATAAAATGAGTCACAATCCTGGCACTTCTCTAAATAAACCAGATTCCTGGTAGTATGATTGGCAAAACCTAATAATATGGTAGTTTCATCTGTTGCACCTCCTGTTAGGACAGTAGAAAACTCACCACAAACCATTAATACTAAAAACAACACAAAATTGTTTATTGCTACATCTTCTTTAGACAGTGCTGCAATATATAATTGTCTTAGCAAAATTTGAAATTTTTCTGTAGATAACCATTTTTCTAAATAAATCGTGGATGACAGATTGTTTCAAACAGTTATTGGAAGAGAATAACATAATTATGAACAGGATATAGGATATGGTAAAATGTGGACACTGTTCACAATGTCCATTTATGATGCTGCCAGTGTTCTTGTTAACCTAACCAAATATAAAATGTATGGACATTTCACTTGCAATTCACAATGTGTGGTTTATATTGCCTGTTGTTTGCATCGTCCTGCTTTTTATGTGGGAAAAACTTTAAGAAAATTAAAAGAAAGGGTATATAAACATCAGTTAGATATAAAAGGAAAAAACACTAATGCGTATTATAGATACATTGTCGAACACCCAACACATTCTTTTAAATTTGCTATTATAAAGCAGAAAAGGAAGGATTTGAGGGGTTACACTACAATTGAACACTTAGATAAGTGTGAATTGACAAGTATTATTTTTCTATTTAATGATGTTAATAAGTAACATTTTTATGGATTTTAATTATATGAGTATTGAGTTGAGTTTTTTATTGGATAGTATTCTCAGTGAATTCTTTTAATGTATTTAAATGTTAATGGAGTGATTGTTTTTTCAATTCTGATGAAATTTCTGCAATATTATAAAATCAAAGTGCTTAACTGTTGAAATAGAGGGTTTGAGGCTTATTCATTCTGTTGAATTTTTAATGGAATTGATTTCTACAAGCTATTCAGCTTCAGTCACCACAGGATTGTGTCGTTATTGTTTTGTTCATATCCTTGGTTCCAGTTTGGTTATTAGACTTCTGGTGGTGGTGCAGATGCCGAGATTTGCCTTTTAAACCCCGAGCCAAGCAAAGCTATAGCAGATCCAACTTTGCTGTTAAAGCAAGTTAGTCAACAAATTAGGAACATTGGGGGGGATCTTCTATCATCCAAAGCATGCACAGTGATGTTCTAGCATCCAGTGGAGAGCTCTGGGTTTACCACTTACTCAATGTTTACCACCTGCTTCCATTTCTGTGCCTCAAAACAATGGGTGACTTGATTCTCAGGTTCTGAAACAAACAGTTTTGACTTTAATGTGACTTCCAGTTTACCAACAGTGTCTAATGCTAGTGGATCTGATAGCAAACAAATATCTTTATTGGAGAAAAAAACTTAAAATTTAAAAAGCTGCAACTAGAAAAAAGATATTTACTAAAAATATATATATCCTAATCAAGTTCCAAAAGGTTTCCATCTGTTAATATTTCCTAAGGGAGTTCGGAAGGTCACAGAGTATTACTATGAACATCTTTAATAGGGCTGGTTGCAATATTATGAAGTTCATGGCTAAAACAATGATATAGAAACTGACCATCTTTCTAAGGAACTTGATGCACTCAATGCTTGACTTCTAAATTATGTGCTCTGTGAGCACTACGAAACAAACTACAATAATATTTTTACTAATGTGGACAGTCTTTGTAATGACATTTTGACACATAAAATAAATACATGTCAAAGGGATTTTAATGAATACAAAAACAGCTTGGCTTATTCCAATCCCCCTGGCAACCTTGATGTCAGGATGATTAACATTGAGTTTCAGCCAGTATCTAGACAGAAAGAAGTGAGGTATTTAGAAGTCACTAATGAATCCCAAAATGGTTCAGCACCTTTACAACATGACAGAATTCAGAGATCAGAAAGGATACTGAACAGGCAGGGGAATTATATTTGCCCACAGAACGAGGATGTTTTTATGAGACAAGGGGCAAGACAGAAGAACAACCAAGGGAGGAACTTCAAGAATGATAATTGTAAATGAAACAGGAGAGGATTCAGTCACTATGCTACAGTTAGTAAAAAAACTTTTTTCAAGACTTTATTATTTTAAATTTTTCCAGCAACCTAACTAATACCAATCATGGTAATGTTTTATCTCATGACCTTAGTTTTATTCCTGCCAAAAGAGCTATGGTTTCAGATGTTTTAATGGACTTTAAATTGTACATCCATAAATTGTGCCTAGCACTTTGGTTTTCTGATGATAGAGATTGCTCTTATAATGTGTCTCTGCATAGGTCAAGTTGTTTCAACCCACCGTTCAATAATACAGTTCAAAGTTTTGAACAGATGTGTGAAAAGGAGATTCATGGTCTCTTGTTGAAACCATCTGTTATTAAATATTTTAATATGTCATCATTAAATAATGGTTTGTTTAATAAGATATGTGAAGATAAAAGCATCAGGGTTATGAAACTGGATAAGGGTGGAGGGTTGGTAATCACGAATAGTGAAGACTATAGCAACAGGATGAATTCCTTACTGTTATCTGATGGCTATTGTGAGGTGTCCCACAATGAAATATTTATCATTTATTCTAAGATAGATGGTTTATTGCGTCACATGTTAATGCAGGGTCAATTGGATCATAAAGAATATAACTTCATGGATAATAATTTTCCAGTGATAGCTGAAAGATTTGGCATCCCAAAGATGCACAAAAGCATAAATAACCCTCTGCTGAGACCAATAGTGGATGCCAACAGGTCCAACACCCACTATATTGCCAAATGTATTGACTGTATGCTGAAGAGGTATATTCGAAAAATATCACAATGTAAAGTCTCTTGGAAATTCCTGGAAAAAATCAAAGCATTAGAATTTGTTGAGAAGTGTATATTTGTCACTATAGATGTGGTGAATTTGCATTTAGTCACGCCACATATTGTAGAACTTAATTGGTTTGAAGAGATTTTATTTGACTTTGGAGAATTATCAACGGACAAATGTAATCTGGCTACTATACTAATGGAGATTGTTCTGTCTAATAATTGTTTTGTATTTTGAATGGCATTTTTTCAGACAGGGGTGGCCATGGGGGCAGCCTGTGCACCCAGCTTTAATAATTTAGTTATGGCTCAATGGAAGTCAAAATTTATTTTCAACAGCATTTTTAAACATTCTTGGTTATTTTACACTCATTATCTTGACAATATTTTTTTATTCTATGGACATATATGGGTGAAAGAATGAATGAATGTATTTATTATATTAATAATATGACAGAAATCCTAAGTTTTTTGTATACCTGTAACAATGAGAAAATAATTTTTTTGGATGTTGAATTAATGAAAAACTTGAAACAATGTTATGTGTCTAATATATTGAGGAAGCCAACATTTTCTAATTCTTATCTTCATTATAATAGTTGACATCCTAAAGATCAGAAGAAGGAATCTGTTAAAGGCCAGTTAGTTAGACTGGCCAGAGCAATCAAAGACACAAAAACTTTTTTTAGTGAATGTGAATTGTAGTAGATATGTTTTTTAGGGAACCCAGATTTTTTAACTGAAATAAAAGAAGAGGTTATTTATAAAAGAACTTTTGGAGTTTACATTCCAATTTTATGTAAGTCCATCCCTGTTACTAATACTATTAACACTGATAATAATATGGTAGTTTAATCTGTTGCACCTTAGGCTAGGATAGTAAAAAATTGTACCACACACCATTAAAACTACAAACAACACAAAATTGTTTATTACTGCCTTTTCTTTAGACAGTGCTATAATATATAATCTTCTTAGGAAAAACTGGAATTTTTTTTCTACAGATAGTCATTTTTCTAAATTAATCAGGGATGGCCCACAGATTTATTGAAAAGACAGAAGTTTCAATCAGCTGTTGGAACAGAATAAAGTAATTATGAACAGGACATTAGGTATGAGAAAATGCGGACATTGTTCACAATATCTGTTTGTGACAGAGTCAGATAGTGTCCTTGTTAAGGAATCATATATAAAATGTATGGCCATTTCACTTGCGATTCACAATGTGCGGTTTACATTGCCTGTTGTTTGTATTGTCCTGCTTTCTATGTGGGAAAAATTTTAAGAAAATTAAAGAAAGGGTATAGGAACATCAGTTAGATACTAAAAAAAGAAAGAAAAAAAAAACACTGCATTATACAGGCACATTGTCGAGCACCCAACACATTCTTTTAAATTCATTGCTATAGAACAGAAAAAAAGGATTTGAGGGGTAACACTACAAATGAACACTTAGATAAGTGTAAATTGAAGTGACAGCTAATATTAAATGCAATGTCTGTCCTTGGTTTAAATGAATAATATTTCATTAATTTCCTTTTAAAACTAAAACATTTGGAAGTTTAAAAAGTGTTATTAATTTTTTAAAATAAGTATTATTTTTCGATTTAATGATGTTAGTAACGTTTTATGGATTTTAATAATATGATTATTGAGTTGAGTTTTTATTGGATAGTATTATCAGCTAATTCTTTTAAGGTATTTAAATGTTAATGGATTGATTGTTTTTTCAGTTCTTATGAAGTTTCTGCAACATTAAGAAACAAAAGTGCTTAGCTGTTAAAATAAAGGATTTTGGGGCTTATTCAATCTGTTGAATATTTCCTGGAATTAATTTCTACAAGCTTTGGTCACCACACAGGATTGTGTCTTTATTGGTGTTCATATTCGTGGTTTTAGTTTGGTTATTTGTTTTATTACTATTAAAGAGGATAGGCCTCTTCATACCAGATGTGAAAGTCTGTACTTACCATAACATGAGATCTTGGATGAGCAGGTCCATCGTTGTTAATATAACTGCCCTTCTTTCCCCACCCTTTTGTAGATGTGGTCCAGAGGTCTTTCTTGTTTTTGTACTATTTATTTTTTTCTCTTGCTTAGTACAGCAAGACTGAAATGTAGAGAGGAAGGTCTTATGTAGAGAGTTATGGATAAAATGGGAAGAGTTATTAGTCTGAGAAAGCTTCAGATGCCAAACTGTCCAACACCTAAAGGCATGAGTCATACTGTTTACGAGGATGGACATGAGCATCCAGATCTAGCATTACATTAATTACCTAATTTCTGAATAATTTCTATACTCAGTAAAGAGGTGCACATGTGCTATTCTGTCATGTACATATGAGTGGTTGAGGTGATTCCTTTGGCATATGTGGATGTTATATACACTGAGAGAATATCAGACACATATGTTTTTAATGAAGACATGTCATAAACTATAAGGGTGCCTGATTATTGAAAGTTGTAGGGCACAATCAAAGCATAGATTCTTATATAAGCACACTTTCTAAGTTATGTTACAGTGTTATTTTTCTCCATTTACCACCACAGTCTGCCAGTTGATCTAACTGTTGTACTGTTTTTTTTTCTACAAGGAGAGTACCTTATAAATTAAGATGAAAAGCTAATCAGATTGAAATGCACTGCTAAAATAGAAAGCCTTGGTGCACAATTTTAAGAAGTATTTGCCCAGAAATAAGAAGTGTATGAAATGTATTTTTGTATGAGTCTGACTGCTGGTTTTATGATATGATGCAAGCGAGTGTGCACGCGCACGCGTGCGCGCGCGTGTGTGTGTGTGCGTGTGTGCGCACATGTGTGTTTGTGTTTATGTGCTCCCATGTTTACACATCATTAGAGAGTCACTTTGTCAATAGCTGTAGCAAGTGAAGCTATGAATCCAGATATATGACTAATCAATATGAACCAAGTGACCATCCATACTGGCTTCTAGGATTTTTGCATACACGACTCTGTGCATTATTGACTTCTATAGGTCATTTTGTTTTGATCTTCGCTAAGTTTTGCTTAACCAAAGTTGCACTGTGCTACCAGAAGGTAAAGTCAGCAAGTCTTTCAGATTTCATTTCATAGGTTCAAAGGTTCATAGGATGATACTAGGCTATTGGCCCAGATGTCCTTATTAGCCTAGCCAAGAATTTTTCCCATGTTCCCACAAAGTCAACACCTGTTTCCCCTGTCCAGCAGGGACAGAGGTGGAATCTCAATGGTGTATTTTCTGTTTCCCATCCAGTCATCCAGGTTCAGCTATAGAGGTTCTCTGCTTGACATGGAGAGGGAGTCTATTACATAGATGGGGGAGACTTTGGGACACAAATCTAGCTCACCAACAAGTTCTATTAATGTCACTGACCAGGTCGAGGCCTTGCGTGTGAGTGGAGTTTGACTTACGGATATGCAGCAACTCTATCAAGGCTGGGTCTGAGATGGCCTTGTATGCCAGACACAAGTCACCTCTGAGCAGTCTGTATGTGACTAAGTAGAGGGACAAAGCTTTTAGACTATCTGTATAGGATAGGTGCTTGAGACCCTGGATTTTCCTGGTCAGAAACCTCTGTGTTCTCTCCAGCTGCTGCATGTGCTTGGCAAGGTACATGTTGAAGGGGGCATTGTACTCGATAATGGGTCTGATAAGGGAGGAGTACAGCGATGTTATAACCTTCTTTTTCCTGCTTGAAATACCTTTACTTATGAGGCAAACCACATAGAAAGCCTGCTGTGCAATGGAGACAACATGGTGGTCAAAGGTCAGGTTGCTATCAACCTGGGTGCCCAAGTCCCTAACAACTGATTGTGCACTTAGTACATACTTATTAATGTTATAATTAATGGGGACTCCATTGTCCCCAAAGGGGATAATGATGCATTTCTTGGCATTCAGTTTGAGGCCACACTTCTGGCACCAGTCATTAGTTTGGGTAAGCCCCTCTTTGAGGATGTTCACATCACTAGGGAAATTTAAGACAACACCCAGCTTGCAGTCATCTGCAAACATGGTCAGCCACAGACCACTGGTTTTGGCTTACACCTCAGAAAAGTATATTCCAAACTGCAGAGCCCCCAAGACCGTGGGATACACTGCTTGCTACAGGTCTGAAACTGAGGTGGCTTCCCCTATTTTGACTGAGTGGGTTCTATCAGTGAGCCATTTAGCTACCCATCTGGTAGCATATGGGTTGATGCCTAGCTGGGAGAGTTTATCCATTATACCTGAGTGGGGAATAGTGTAGAAGGCTTTGGCTAGGTCAAGGTAGGTGATGTGCACTGTCTTCCCCTCGTCTATGGCCTTGGTGACTGTTCATGTCATTCTTTACAGCTAACAAATATTAGACCCATGGCAAGTTGAATATTTAATTTAACTAATGAAATAATACAATCAAAGGAATATTATAGTTTGACTACTTGAATGTGTATTAATTTTTTAATTACTAATTGTTTGCACAATTTTCTTAACTGTGAAGAGTTCATTGTTTTTTTTTAATTACTTATTCTTGGAATAGTTTTATCTGTGGTTCTCTTTTGACAGTTTTTGTCAGCCAAAAACCCATATAATGTTCCTGAAGACTCACAAAACTGGAAGCAGCACAGTCCAGAACATTCTGTTCTGCTTTTTAGAGAAGAAGAACCTCAGTTTAGTAATATCAAAACTTAATAGCTTTCATTTGGGCTTTCCCAAAAAGTTCTCTGTCAATTTTGCGAGACAGTATTCTAAAGGACAGAAGTTTGACATCATGGCTCATCACATGAGATTCTACTTCCCAGAGGTAAGATTGGTGTGTTTCAAATGAAGTACCCGAGTGCTAATCAATTACTTATTTGTGCAACTATTGTCAAAGTGTAATGTGATCTAACAACCTATACATTTACATTACAGAAGAAGGTAATCCTAAAAGAGCCTCTTCTCATTTTTTTCTATATATGTATGTATTATTTGCATTTATTTTAATTATTTTGTACCTTTTTAATTGGCATATATCACATAATAAAAATGTAAATTGTATGCCCTAATAACATCTATATAACACACCTTGGTTATCATTTTATAATTCACATCATAGAGGAAGGAATAACAGTAGACAATACATGGTATTACATCAGGCCATAAAACTTACAATTTTAAAAAAGTATCATAACTTACCAAGCGTTACCCTAAAATTGGTAATCGTAGATTTATAATAGTTATTTATTTTTTTATTTTTATTTATTTGATGTTTGTTAACCAGGATAAGTCAGACTGAGCAGGGACCCTTTTTCAGCAGTAGCATAGGGAGAAAAGCTCCATACAAAAAAGTAAATTAGGTATCTCACAAATTTATACATCAAACACACAGTGTGATATTTGAAACAGAAACTAGCTGGTTAAGCTATCAGAAATAGTAATAGGACATAAGCAATATTGAAGACAAGCATGAAAGCAATTTACAGCTGAAGTTTCTATTACCAGTGTGTAGAGAATTAGGTGAGAGGATGAGGTGAATTTGGTATGAAGGAAATAGTGTAGATCAGAGAAGAGGACATAGAAGAGATGGAAGATGAATTGAGCATGAAAGGAAATAACTAGAGAAAAAGAGTGGGTGGGAGTGAAACAGATGGAGGAAGGTAGGATGGTGAATCAATAAAGGAGGGAGGGAGAGAAAAAGGATAGTGGTCAGTTTAACAGAATTAGGGGGGGGGGGAGAAAAGATTAGGAGATGATTAAGTAGGATTGAGGCAAGGGTAGATCCAGGAGTCTAAGAGTCTTTCTCTAATAGCTTTTTAAATTTGAGATTATTGAAGATAGAGCTGATGGTTAGAGGAATTTTGTGCCATGCCAGGGATACTGTATAACTGTATAGGCTATGGCCTGCAGATCTTTTTGGTTTGTAGATATCAAACAGAAGTTGGTCAGAGTTCTGGAGGGAACAATTGGGAATATAGCAATTGATGAGGATTGAGATGGCTGTACAAGAAGTTGGTGTATTGATTATGGAGTGGGTGAGAATCAGTTGAGAGAGGAGGAGGACGTTTAGGGACTTTATTTTAATTCTGGTTTGCAAAAAATCTTGCAATTTTATTGTAACAGAGTTCCAGTTTTGTTTTGAGAGTAGATTGAAGGTTAGTTAATACAGGTGAGGCACAGAGTAGAGCTGGAAGAAGACAATCATTAGCAAGGGACAATCTAGAGTCACTGGTAAGGAACTTTTTTGCTCTGTAGCACATACCCAGTTTTTGTTGAGTTTTTTTGATACAATTTTGGACGTGTATATCGAATTTTAGTTGGTCATAGATGATGATAATGATGATGATGACCATGACTCTGGTGTGTGTGTTGCAACTTCTATTAAGGTGTTATTCAAGGAAGTGATAATGAAGGCTGATTTGAGGTGAGATATGGATTTAGCGAGTAATAGAAGAAGTTTGAGTTTTTATGGGTTGAGTACTAGATGGCTATTCGTTAGCCAGTTTTCAGTGGAGTTGAAGGATTTTTGGGTAATAGATTGAAGGCGTAGGAGATTGTCGGAAGAGCAGATGATAGTGGAGTCATCTGTATATTGAATTAGAGAGGATTGAGAGCAGGAAGACTAAAGGCTATTAGTAAATACATTGAATAGAATGGGACTAAGGATGAAACCTTGTGGTACTCCAGTGCTAATGGAGAGGAAGTTGGAAAAGGAGGAAAGCCACTTGACAGACTGCAGTTGATTGGAAATGTAGCCAGAAAATCAGTTAAGGGTAGGGTTAGCAAAACCAAGGGCAGATCTTTTACAGAGAACCAAGGGGTGAGAGAATGATTCAAAGGCTTTATAGAGGTCCAGAAAGAGGGAAGATACCAGGTTGTTACTTTCTTGGGCTTTAATGATGGTACGAGTAAAGGAGAATAGTGCAGTAGTAGTGCTTCAACTAGGATGAAAGCCATGCTGGGTTGGCATGAGAAGATTTTCATTTAGGAGATGCTCAAGAACTTGCTTGAGGATATATTTCTGTGAATTTTGAAAAGGAGGGACAGAATAGCTATGGGCCTGTAGTTTGTGAGCACTGTAGATTGTCGAGCTTTGTGAAGTGGAATAATACAGAATTGTTTCCAGATGGAAAGGACTATAGATTCTTGGATAGATCTGTTAATGAGGATGGAAATTGGGTCGGCTATAACGTTAGCTGCTATTTTTAGGAATTCTGCCGGTAACTTGTCTATGGGAAGGAAGTGTAGAATTAGGGCCGTGACTGTTTTGGGTTAGTTTGTTGATAGAATCAATAAAGTAGTAGTTAAATTTTATGGCGGTTTCACAGGGATAATTATTTGGACATGGGTTTGGTATGCTAGGGGAACCAGGATTGAGGAGCCTTTTAATAGAGTTCCAGAAATCTTTTGGGTACCTATGATGATTAGTTTGAGCCTTTAGATAATATTTTTTTTTGTTTTCTTGGACTTGTTTTTTAGTGAGGTTTATGAATGTGTTTGTAGATTTGTAGGTGATCAGGGGATTTAGCTTTGAGCCAGTTTTTCCATGCAGTATATCTATTCTGCATAAGAACTCAAGTGGAATGAGAAAGCCAAGGTACTTGGTGAGATTTAACTCTTCTTTTCCTGATGGGGGCTAGGGTATTAAGAATACTAAGGAATATACAATTAAATCTCTGAATGGCATCATCTAGTGGTAGGCTACAGAAGAAGGACCATTTTATGGAGGCCAGTCTATTGTTGAATTCATATGGGTTAAAGTTGGTGAGGCTATGGCATTCTTTAAATTTTTGGTGCTAAATATGATGTAAGGAGAGCCTCTGGATGTGGGTTGGGAGGTGGTCACTGATAGAATCTGGAAGTGTTGTAGGGTTGTGATGCAAGCTAGGGTTGGATACTACGATCCATTCAAGGATGGGGCCAGTATTATTTGATTTGCTGTAATGGATAACTGAAGAAATTAGTTGAGTGAAGCCATGGAGATTTATGCTTGAGGTCTGGAAGTCAGAGGTCAAAGTCTGCCAGATGATGTTGACATCCTCTAGAATTATAGTTTCATTTAGGAAATTGTTAGAAATCCAGGAGAGAATGTTTTCAAGAATGGGAATATTATTCTCTGGAAGGATATATATAGCAGCAATACATAGCTTTTTGTGTTTTTTTTAGTCTGCAGTTGGCAAGTAAGATTTGTGCTGGGTAAAAGTTAGGAACCGATATAGACAGGGGAGAGATATTCAGTTAGTTTGAGTAGAGTATTGCTATGCCGGCAGCTTTTTTTGTGTAACATATAAGAGCGTGTGATGTTATAGCCAGGAGGAAGAATTTCATTCTCCATGGTTTGGGGTTTAAGTCATGTTTCAGTGAGAACAACAGTAACAGGAGAATATTGAACAATCCATGCATGAAATTCACAGACTTTGTTTAATAGGCTATGAATATTCATGGAGATGATTGTAAAACTCTTGGTGGATGGTTTAGGATTAGTGACATTAGGGGGTGGGTAGGTGGTGTCATGGTTGGGAGAGGAGTTGGTGCCAGAGTTAGGGTGGATATCACCACTTAAGAATAAGTTTTTGGTTGAAAGCTTGGAGCACAGAGGACTTAAATTTATTAATAAGGAGCTAAAGCTTTGTTTTGTGAGGATGAGGGTTGGCGATAACATGTTTATATTTGTGCAAGAGAATGTAAGATGGATTAGTTATGTAAGGTGTGATTATGATATGGTATGGTTTGTCTGTGCTGACGAGAGGATGGGTGAGTGTGGGTGGTTGATTAATGGGTGAGATATTTGCTGTATAGCAGGTGAGGAAAGACACGAGTAGGAGAAGAGGAGTATAAATATAGACAGAAATCATGCTTGGGGTGGAGAAAGAGGAGGTGCAATGTATAAAGGAAAAGCAATGATGGAAGGCTAAGCTGGGTTAGGGGTAGCTTAGGGATGGGTAGTTGGAAAGAAGAGATAGGAGGAAGGTCATAGGATTCTATTCCTCCAAGACAGATCCCTCTAAGAGCAGGGAGAAAAGCAATGTAGAAGGGGATAAAAATTAGGCATCAATTAATTTCAACCTGGGTTACAAATGGATAAAAAGATGAAATGCTTCCCTTTCATTTGTCTATCCCAAAACACATCTTCTTTACTGAAATTCTGTCCTAAACGTATTAAACTTGTGATCATTAAGTGGATTAGTGGGTAGTCCCAGGGACATGTTTCAACCTTGAACTTGAGGGAAAAAAGGGAGATATAATATTACATGAGCAATCTGGCATGAATATTGAGTAATAGCTAATATGTTAAAACTATAAATTATACATAGCATAATAAGCATCAGAATATATATGTAAAGATAGACATTTGTATATTTATCTATCTATATATGAATAGATAGATATAGATATAATATCGAAAATATGTTCAGACAAGTAAATTAGCACTAGGTGAAAAGTATGCATCATAGACTGTTTATACAAGTAATATCCTATTATTCAGTGCTGGTGGCGCTAATTCATTATCAATAGATACTAGGGTCGGTCTTACTCTGAAATGGAAGACATGAGTTGATGGTGTTGAGGTCAAATTTTCTTATTTGGATAGTTGCACCTAAGGATGAAAAAAGTGTTTCTTTACTGCAGATGACTGATTTTTAAGAACTACTAGTTTAGAAAATAGTGTTGCATTGTGTGTGTGTGTGTGTGTGTGTGTGTGGGTGTGTGTGTGTGTGTGTGTGTGTGTGTGTGTGTGTGTGTGTGTGTGTGTGTGTGTGTGTCTGTGTATACGCATGTGTGATTGTGTGCAACCAGTAAAGTAGAAGGCTTTGAGAGTACTTGTCTGTAAATAGGATGGAATGGCTGACAAATGAAGTGAAGTGAGGGAAATCTTGAGAAACCTGCTGAAAGAAAGCACAGTTGTGTAACCTGAACTTACCATAACAGTAGATGTTTGAATGGTCACTGCTCAGTAGTCTTTGCTGTATGAGTTATATCCTGCCTAGGGTATAACAGCCACCTTCAGGGCACCTGCCACACATGCAAACTGTCAAACAGCTTTGGTTTAGCTGACTGAAAGACAAGTTTGGGCACAAAGCTCTTCAGAGCTTTGGGGCCAGTCTGAAGGAGATTGGAGACTGTAAAGTGGTGACAAGGGAAAGTGTAGTTAGGCAGCATAGAATGGTGGTCTGTAGGATGACATTGGTGATCAAGAAGAGGAGGAGGAGTGTGAGGGCAGTGCCAAGGATCAAACAGTGGAAGTTGAAAAAGAGTGATTGTGAGGTGGAGTTCAGGGAAGAGTTACGACAGTCACTGAGGGGCAGTGAAGAGTTACCGACAAGCTTGTTAAGTACAGCAGAGCTGGTAAGGGAAACAGCTAGAAGGGTGATTGGTGTGACATCTGGACAGAGGAAGGAGGACAAGAAGACCTGGTGGTGGAATGAGGAAGTACAGGAGAGTATACAGAAAAAGAGGCTGGCAAAGAAGAAGTGTGATAGTCGGAGAGATGAAGAAATTAGACAGGAGTATAAGGAGATGAGGCACATAGCAAAGAGAGAGGTGGCAATGGCTAAGGATAAGGCATATGGAGAGTTGTAATAAAGGTTGGACACTAAAGAGGGAGAAAAGGAATTGTATCACTTGGCTAGACAGAGGGACCAAGCTGGGAAAGATGTGCAGCAGGTAAGGGTGATAAACGATAATGAGGGGAAAGTACTCACACATGAGGAGAGTGTGCTGAGCAGAAGGAAAGAGTACTTTGAGGGGCTAATGAATGAAGAGAATGAGAGAGAGAGAAGGATGGATGATGTGGGATAGTAAATCAGGAAGTACAATGGATTAGCAAGGAGGAAGTAAGAACAGCTATGAATAGGATGAAGAATGGAAAGGCTGTTGGTCCAGCTGACATACCTGTGGAAGCATGGAGGTGTTTAGGAGAAATGGCAGTGGAGTTTTTAACCAGATTGTTTAATAAAATCTTGGAAAGTGAGAGGATGCCTGAGGAGTGGAGAATGTATTTTGATACAGATTTTTAAGAATAAGGGTGATGTGCAGAGCTGTAGTAACTACAGAGGGATAAAACTGATCAGTCACAGCATGAAGTTATGGAAAAGAGTAGTGGAAGCTAGGTTAAGAAGGGAGGTGACGATTAGTGATCAGCAGTATGGTTTCAGGCCAGGAAGGAGCACTACAGATGCAATGTTTGTTCTGAGAGTATTGCTGGAGAAGTATAGAGAAGGTCAGAAGGAGTTGCATTGTGTCTTTGTGGACTTAGAAAAAGCATATGACAGGGCACCTAATGAGGAATTGTGGTATTCTATGAGGAAGTCAGGAGTAACAGATAAGTATTTAAGAGTGGTACAGGGTATGTACGAGGGTGGTGTGACAATGGTGAGGTCTGTGGTGGGAGTGACAGATGTGTTTAAGGTGGAGGTGGGATTACATCAAGGATCTGCTCTGAGCCCTTTCTTATTTGCAGTGGTGATGGACAGGTTGACAGACGATATCAGACAGGAGTCCCCGTGGACTATGATGTTTGTAGATGACATTGTGAACTGTAGTGAGAGTAGGGAATAGGTTGAGGAGACCTTGGAGACGTGGAGATATGCTCTAGAGAGGAATAAAGGTTAGCTGGACTAAGACAGAATATATGTTCATATGATCATAGGAGGTTACTAGGCTAATGGCCCTGGGGCCCTTACAAGCCTAGCCAAGAGTTTATCCCCAAAAAAGTAACCTCAGTCAGCACCTGTCACCCCTGCCTATGAGGGACACAGGCACAACCCCTGAAACAAATTTTTGTTTTCCCATCCACTCATCAAGGTTGGCTTAAAGAGGGTCAGCAAGGTACTCTGTTTGACATGTATGGGAAGTCTATTCCAGAGATGGGGCAGTCTCTGGGAGACAAACCTGTCTCTCCAGTAAGTTTTGTCAATATCACATATTAGATTTAGGCCTTTCAAGTGGGTAATGTATGAGAAGTTAGACTTACGGATATGTAGTATCTCTAGTAGGGCAGGGTCCAAGGTTGTCTTGTAGGTGAGGCACAGATCACCTCTGAGCAATCTGTACAATACTGAGTAGAGTGAAAGTGATTTGAGCATGTCCACATAGGACAGGTTTTGGAGGCCATGGTTTATAGGTTGTGTGTGAATGAGAGGGAGGATAGAGGAATGGTATGGATGCAGGGAGTAGAGTTGGCGAATGTGGATGAGTTTAAATACTTGGGATCAACAGTTCAGAATAATGGTGAGTGTGGAAGAGAGGTGAAGAAGAAGTACAGATTGGATGGAGTGGGTGGAGAAGAGTGTCAGGTGTGATTTATGACAGACGAGTACCACCAAGAATGAAAGGGAAGGTCAACAAGAGGGTAGTGAGGCCAGCTATGTTATATGGGTTGGAGATGGTGGCATTGACAAAAAGACAGGAGTCAGACCTGGACATGGCAGAGTTAAAGATGTTAAGATTTGCACTGGGTGTGACAAGGATGGACTGGATTAGGAATCAGTATATTAGAGGGTCAGCTCAGATTGGCCAGTTTGGAGACAAAGCCAGAGAGGCGAGATTTCTTAGTTTGGACATGTGCTGAGGAGGGATGTTGGGTATATTGGGAAAAGGATGCTAAGAATGGAGCTGCCAGGTAAGAGAAAAAGAGGAAGACCTAAGATAAGGTTTATGGATGTGGTGAGACAGGACATGCAGGTGGTTGATGTGATGCAGCAAGATGCAGATTACAGGAAGAAATGAAAACAGATGATCTGCTGTGGCGACCGTTAATGGGAACAGCCAAAAGAAGAAGAAGAAATGACAGTGAGGCTGAGCCATGAAAGAACAATGTTAGGAACAGCAAAAGATAAATATCTACACCCTGGCATACAAAACACACTAAAAATAACATAAAATAAAAATAATAAAGTGGTGGAAGGAAGGAGCATTTACTGCAGCAGTGATCATTCAAGCATCAAGCTCATAGTGCTTTGTAAAAGTATGTATAGAGGTCCATGTAGCACCTTCCTGAATACTTCCAATATCAAACCTTTTCCAAAAACCATAGATGAAGCCAAAGCCCTGGCAGAGTGGATCTTAACCCTGCATGGAATAGTTTTGTTATGGTTATAACAAAAGGTAATATTTTTAGTTTCAAGAAAGAAAGAGGAAGATGGGTATACTGGCTTAAAGTAAACTTGAATATTGCTTTAGGCTTAAAAGGATTAGTTTTCAAAGAAACCCCATCATTATGGAAAATGAGATAGGATTGATTCACCATAAGAGTTTGCAACTCAGAAATCCTTCTTGTCAAGGTCAGAACAATGAGTAAAACTGTTTCTCATGTTAAGAGCCTCAAGTCAGCCAGATTAGCTGGTTCAGATGGAACAAGTGTTAGCTCTCTAACACAAACCTAAGATCCCAAGGACAGGCCACCTGTTTTCTTCGAGGCCTCTGATGCAAAAGCCCTTCCAAGAAATGTCGACATGAGACTGCATTGAAAGAGGAGGACCCATGGGCAAACATGTTGAAATGGCTAAAAAAAAGCCTTCTTTGAGGAAAAATATAGGCTTTAAAATTGCAAAACCAGAGAACAACTAGCCTGGAATGTGTGCTGGATATGTTCTTGGCACCAAGTGGGAAACTTTTTCCATTTGCTAATACATACTTTTCTAGTATCAGGCTTTCTTGCCTCCATTTGTACCTGATGCATGTCCTCAGTAAACAGGGGTCTAAAAGGAATTAAGACCCTATCATCCAGGTTAAAGATGATTGATGCTGGGGTGTATCAGACACCCCTGCTCTTATGTAAGTAGATCCAGTCTGTGAGGAAGTTTGTGGTAATTGCCGCTAGAGATTTCCAAAAGAAGGGAAAACCACAGTTTCCTGGGCCAGACGCTAGTCACTACAATGATCTTGGTGGATTATTTCTGAATTTTCAGAAGTACCCTGAATATTAGCAGAAAAGGTCATAAAGCATACAGGAACATTCCTGTTCAAGGAGAGGAAACAGAATCTGTCTTCCAGGCCTTCTTGCATGGAGCCCTGGAACAGAATCTTGACAACTGATTCCTCAGAAAGGAGGCAAAGAGGTCTACCTGAGGAACTTCCCACAGATTAATCAAATCTTAAATGAACTCAATTATTGAGGGTCCACACTGGTCCTGCTCAACTTGTCAGGTAAATAGTTTTGCTATGACAAAATGTAGGGTGCCTGCAGACTGAGAATGTGCTGTGAAGCTCTATCCCAAGCTAACATAACTAGTCTGCAAAGGGGTAAGACTTGGTTCCCCTTGCTTGTTGATGTAAAACATGACTGTGGTATTATCTGCAACCACTTGAAAAGGTCCTGGGGATCAAAGATGGCTCAGAGAGTTGAGTGCCTTAATCAGGACAAGCATCTCCCTGATATTTATATGCTTTTATCTAGCCTTGGTGTCCTACACTCCCTACACCTTTTACCCCTCCTGAAACTGCTCCCCAGGCAACATCCAAGGTGCCTGTAGTGACTGACTGCTTTGAAGCAGGGAGGGGAAAGGGGAGACCTGAATTTAAGGGTATCTGTTGCCTCTATTAAAAGATTTGTCTTCTGATATGACAAACCCCAGCACTGGAATTTTAAAAGACAAATGATGTTGATGCCGGTTCTCATTTTGAGTCCTACCAGGGGTATCATGAGAATCATAGCTGTCATGAGACCCAGAATCCTGAGGTATTCCCTCACAGTGACAGAAGTCTGAGAGGAAAACTTTAGCAAGAGATCTAAATAAAGATCTGATTTTTTCTAAGAAAAGCTCTTTGAACTGAAGCATCTTAGTGACATCCTAGGAATACAATCTTGTTTGAGGGAGTCAAGAAAGACTTTTGAATGCTCTGTAGGAATCCCAGCTTATATAAGAGATATCTCACCCAAGAGTGAGATTCCTAACATTTTGAAAAAAGAATCTGAAAAGATAAGCAAGTCATCTAAATATGGAAATGTGGATACCTTGTAGCTTGCAATGAGCTATAACCTGAACTAGACACTTTGTGAGCACTTTTGTTGCTGTGGCTATTCCAAAGAATAAGGCAGAGAATGGATAATGTGATACAGTCACATAGAACTTTAGTAAAGTATGATGTCTGGATGAATAGGGATGTGATGATAAGCATGTTTTAAGTCTAGTGTTACCAGGAAACTTGAAATAGGGAAGAAGTGGGAACAAGTTGTGAAGTGACATCATTTTTAATTTTGGCACTGTCACAAACAGGTTTAGCAAAGAAAGATTCAGGACTGGTCTGCAAGTATTTTGTTTATTTTGGCACTAGGAATATCCTTGAATAAAACCCCTTCCCCATCAGGGAGGAGGAACTGGTTCTATCACTCCATGGGACAGCATATGGAGAAAATGTATAAACAAACAGCCTGATCTGGAAGTTGAGTAGCGTTTATATTATGTGATCGAACAGAGAAATGTTCGAACACATAATAATCGACCCCTAAATATCGAAACTCTGTAATGTCGAACGGCAAAAAAAAAACACCCAAACAAACCATTAAAACACTCTAAGCAGGGGGGTCAAGCCCCCCAAAACATGAACATTTCACTGTTTGATCACATAATATAGACCCGGATGAGGAATGACCTCCTGGAAAGGAGGAATTTCCTCCTACTGCCATCTGTAACCTTGATGAATGATTTTCAGAACCCATTTGTCAGAAACAATCTATTGCCGAAGAGAAAAATGGATATTCAGACCTTCTGAAAGACAAAAGGGGCCAGGGTGTGAGAGGGTTACAAGGTCTCTTGCATAGTCATTCAGACTTGTTGGACTGACATTAGTTTTGTCAGATTTTTGGCATGCTTTTGGAACCCCCTTGCCATTTCTTCTTAAACATCTGTTTACCTGAATTTTGTTGAGACTGTTTATTCTGTTTTTTTGGTGAAATTAGATGAAGAGATAGAAAACTCCCTTGGTCAATTTAGAAAAGGTGGGCTGAAAAATCTTAGGGTTTCCCTGGACCAGCTTGCCCCTTTCATCATACTTTTTGATCACCTCTACAGCAGAGAGGCCAAACACTAAATCTCTATCCAAGGGGAGAATTTAAAATCTCATTTTTTAACATCATCTGAGAGGTTCTGAGAATGTAGTCATGAAAACTTTCTCAAAACAGTACCAGCAGCCATAGCCCTGGAAGAAGTATCAACAGAGTAGTATACACAATGCAAACAATGAGCAGTGACCTGTTCAATAGAACAAACTAAGTAGTTTGAAGCAGGTTTTCGTCACAAAAAAGATACTGCAGATAAAAACATTCCTCATACTTTTATAATTTGTCAGAACAAACTTTGATCTTATGAGCCTGATGATTCAAAATTCTGAAAATCAAAGTTGCAGGACTATACATTTTTTCCCATATCTATCAATAATTTCCCTATCCTTGCCAAAAAGAGTGGGATTGGAATTAACTAAGTGCTTAGCAGCAGTATGGTCAATTAAACCTATAGCTGCTGGGTCAGGTTTGGGAATAGTGTATACAAATTTTAAAGACTGAGGAATTTTACGCATCCTATCTGCTCTTTTTTATAAGCAGCTAGCTGACTATCAGGAAAATTGCAGGCAGTAAAACACACACATCTAAAGCAGGCAGAGCAGGAGGAATGTGTGTAGGTTCTGGAAAATCCTTCTGTAACAACTCATAGTATTTTATGTGGGACTGAGAAATCTCAGTGTTCTCCCATTGAAAACACTGGTACATTCTAGGAATAGTCTCAGAAGATGTGAACCCCCACAGGGAGAATCAGAAACTGAGCTGTTCTCGGAGTCTGAATCAGAAATCTGAGGAAAAAACTTTATCTGTCCCTGCATCTTCCTGTTCAGATTCACCATCTAGAATCTCTTCATGAAAAAAAGAATCCATCTTTCTTTCACTAGAAACTAGTTTACAAGAAGGATAAATAGCCTGAATTAAATCCTGAGCTAGACCCAGTAAATTAATCCTATCCAAAGAAACTTGAGGAAGAGTAGATACATAGTTTTCTTTTCCTTTTGACAGGAAAAAATGGGGCCAAGAGTATTACTAATAGCAGCACCTGCTTCCACAAAGATGGGCACAACATTCTGACACAACAGGGAAATTCCTGTTCCCTCTCTCAGGACTGACACCAGTGGCTTTCCCTTGCCCATTGAGGGGACCCTAATAGCCGCAGAGGATGTGACAAACCCTCAGTCCATAGTGGTTGTCGGTGCTTCACCAGAGGGTTCCACGGTAAAAGATGAGTGGTCGGAGGTACAACAAATGGCCACAACAGAGTCACTCACGTGTGGTTGAGGAAAATTGCTAGCCTGCTGTGGTGGCAAAGGCTGTTTGCTTAACTTTTTCTTTTTGTGGCTGGACAAAGAACTATTGGTCCGGTAGTCTTTTTCATGGTTGAGTTTAAAATGGTGCCTCTTTCCCCAGGGAAGACAAGCTGCAAATACCAGTAAACACATAGAGTCCAAAAAAGTTACTTTTTAACAGTAAAAAGCATTATAAAACACCATGCCAGATCCACAAAAGCAAAATAAACACATTTTTTTTCCACAGAAAAAATAATTTTGGTTGTTTTGCACTACTTTAAACTGACAGAAAAACAAGTACCCTGTTTAAAAGTATATTACAGTTTTGAGACAGTCCATTCAAATATAGCATTGTTATCTTTAAAATAACTTTCCTGAAAATGAAAATAATTAAACAACAAAATGAAGAAAATGGAAGTTTTTTTCCCCAAAGGGAATTTATCTGCCCAGCAAAGGAAAGCACAAGCTGATCATTGATCCTCGAAAGCCTCAGAAGACCATATTCTTCAGTAGCATAAAGCTCTGAAGGACTTCATGCCCAAACTTGTCTTTTGGTCAACTTTACTTAAGCTGCCTCACAGTTTGGGTGTGTGAAAGGTGCCCTGAAGTTTTGGAAACTGACAGGCCGTTATAGTCTTGGCAGCAGTGATTAATATGATGAACAAACTGAACTCCAAAGATACTCAAATATGATGAACACCTAATATTTAGTGAGGTGGCTAGTGATGCAAAATGGCCAAGGCTTAGTAGCTTCACACTTGAGCTGCTTTCCTGTGCCTGGGAGCCAGTTCATCTTTGAGGGAGAGAAGCAGTGGTGCTCACTTACGGTGAATTAAGGGAAATAATAAAAAAAAAAAAATTAAAATCCTAATAAAATGAACATCAATTAATTTTAGTAATAAAAAATTTGCAGCTTGGTCAGCCAAAACCTTCATGTAATTTAAGGGAACAAAATTAATTAAGGAGAAATTGTTAAGCCCTCCTAAATGAACTGGGACACTGATTTCCCATTTTTTTCTGAGAAATTGTTGGTAATCCCAAATATAAAATGTGTGCTAGAAATCGAAAGTTTCATGATTTTTAGCATGAAGTTCTCTAGTTCATTTCTTTGCTGGGGTGCCTCTTTGTAGACTCCTTATGTCCTTCCTATGTCTGTGTGGGTTTTCACCTAGTAGTTCTGTTTCTTCCCTCATCACAGAGACAGGCTGTAAGCAATGTTAATTACTCTATCACAGTGCTGCATAATCATGACCTATAAATGTCCATAATAAGAAAATTATACCATATCCTGATGCATTCACTGTAACGTGAATTTCTTCTTATATTTACCACTAATATTATTATTAATCTACTTAAGAGTTCTGTAATTAGAATCTTTTTAACTTTGCATATCTACAAATGCACTAAAATTATAACGAAATTACCGTAATTTCTGAAAAATACACTTAAAAATCAGTTATTTCATCTGCTGAAAATTGATTTTTTTTTTTTTAAGAATAATAAATATAAATCAGCATTCCTGAGCAATGACTGAAGTGTTAAAACGTGATGTACCAGCATCTACAGTGAGTCCATACTGCAGGGGTGTTTGCTTTTTGACAACCACAGTTTTGGCTTAATGGAAGATGAGCTGTTGGATGTTGTAGGCACGCCATTTGTCTTTTGAAGTTTCCCTTGAAAGTTGAATAAATGAAAATTGAAGGACAATTAGAGATTCAGCTTGTGTCTGAGATATTTGAACTACTTCTTTGTTTCAGCTGACTCATCTATGAGGCAGGGTATAACCCTGGATGTGGTTACAGTCCATACCTAACCTTAGGTGCCAAGTGAAGTGAATCTTGTCTTTATAGTTGCTTTTCATCTTTCACTTGTGAAATCAACAGTGATTAATTACTAGATCAACTCTGAGCATATGCCTAAGGGTTTATGCAGATTGAGAAATCTGATTGACAAAAAGGATGGTCTGGTGCAATGTGTAATTTCGAAGAATGGATTTAATGAAATGGATAATAGAAATGGTTCCTGGACTAAGTCCTGGAGCACTTTCTTATAAATCTTGGCCAGATATGAGTGAGTGAATTTGTTAAAGTTCTCTAAGCCTATTCTTTTAGATAACTGTGCACTTTTCACACTAGCGGATATCCTAACTTTCATATCCATGTCAACCCATTGTTATTTACGAGGAGTTTGTGGAAAATACAGCTGAAGGTGTTTGCAAAGTCAGAAGAAATGTATTCAATATCAATACACTAAAAGAGTCAGTAAAGTCTGTCATAAACCTCAGTACAGTAAGTACACCATAACTTCATCATCTAAGGCCTTGCTGTTCATTGAGGAGAGTCTGTGGATAAAATGTGTTGCAGTAAATGATCTAATATGTGTTTTTCCATTAATTATTTAATGAGAGGAGTACAGAGTTAGGAGTTTTTCCAGATTACAAACTATACTTTGGTGTATGTATTACAACAGCCTGTCTCCAAAGAAACAGAGAGAAGTTGCATTTCATGATTTGTAAATCTGACAGCAAGGGGGTAGAGATAAAAGAACTGCTTTTTTCTGGGAATAAGAAGGGGAAGTGCATCATATCCTGGGTTTTGCATCAGCTGTAAAACTAAAGATGTTTAGAGGTTTATAGCTGATTCAGTACAGCGCACATATTTGCACAGTCAGCCAGACATAAATGTTAGCATATGAATGTGTTAGCTTCCAGCAAATATGTTGCCACTGTATTCCAGGAGTCCCCTGTCAAATCAACTAACATAATGGTTATATATGTCTATTCAGATCCAGTGCAATTCTATAGTTGTATAGTGAATTCTCTATACCAAAGCCATTTTAGCTCATGGGCATTGATAACTAGGAAAATTGAGGCATGAATGAATAACCTTCAAAAGGCTCTAGGGCCATTAGCCTCATAACTTCCTATGATCTGTGAGGAGTTTTATTTCTTGTCAGAAAAGTTTTGGACCATTGGGCTAAATGATTTTGTTGTCATTTTAATAATATGAGGTGCCATAAATGATGGACAAGTATTGTCTTTGTATTTCATTATGAATTTTAGTTGACAGGTAGCCCAGGAGTATCCCTACTTGTGCCATCCTTAATTAGGATGAAAGAGATTCTAGGTCTGATATTCCAGTGTTTTGGATAAATCACTGAAGATCAAGTACAAGTAGATGTTGGAAGTTTGAGATGAAACCAGATAAGCCAAAATTTTACTTAGAGATATAGTTGAGTATGATTCTTGAGGGCTGTTCAAATGTAGGATGAAGTGAATAATAAGGCCAATGAGCCTTATTAATGACTGTCTAGTCCAGCACTGTGTGCTTTAGGAGTATTAGGCTTAGCTTGAGTTTTTTGTTTTGACCATGAACAAAGTTGTGATAACTGAGAGCATTGGTTAGTTAAGCTTGAACTAAGAGGGTCCACTCCAGACGAAAGTATTTTCACGTACTACTAAAAAGTACCTGTTACCTACTATGGGCCCAAAACAGGCATTTAGTCCATGTATGGGTGTATCACCTTATCATGGAGTTAAACAGGGGAAAGTAGCAAAGAAAGGAACAATATGGGAAAACAATTAGCAGAACATGCAGAGGCCTATTCAAGACTACATGAGGTTAAAACAGCAATGCTGATCAACTCTTTCATGCAATGTATATGAAAACTACCTTGATGACACAAACTATTTTTACAAAATTAGGAAATAGTGGCTGTAGATCAGAGGGTACATGCTGTATTTTTAAGAAGTATATCAAAGACTGAACGTGCACATATAAATACCAGGCACGTACTACTCCCAGTGCCATTTTGAGAGTGCAGCCATAGAGTGAGCATGTATGACTGCAGTTGTTAGTTTGTATATAAGTTACTTAAGTTAAAGTCAGTAAACCTCTATCATGATGTGTTTGTATATAATAAAGCTGAACAGAACCCATGAAGGCTCTTCTATTGTGTCCAAAGTAGGAGAGCGACAGTGGCTGTAATACAATAACTGTAATGCTTGCATGCTTGGAAATGACTGATTCAGCTAGGCAAGATGCTCTTAAAGAAAATAATGCTAACTGTAATGGAATTATATTGTATTTGAAAAGAATAATATAAAGTATATACACAGATCTTCAGTTAAAATACTTTAAGCTTTTCCGCTATGGTTTATAACTCAGCTGATGTAGTTTGCACCTTGAAATAATACTGCAAACATTTACAGTTATAAAGACAGATTTCAAAGAGTAAGGCTGCAGGAGCATTTCAGGGAAATTTAAAAGAAGCATCTTGAAGGTATTGTGGCCATGCATTTTTTGAGAAATATTGTATTTCTTCAAAAGATCTTAGAACCACAATTTTAGAACAGCCAATATATAATATAAGAGTTGGTAAACATATTAAAGATAGACTGCTTCTTAAAGAAAGCACATATTTTCTGAAGCATAGCACTTTACCCTTTAAATGGTTAAACAGTGAGATCTGCTGGCTGAAGATATTTACTTAACGTTTTGTTTCTATTATTTTTGTGATTTTGGACTGGTTTTGGAAGGGTTTGCCAAGGTGCCAGGAGATGTGTTATTCTGTGTGTTTCAGTAAAATGTGTTATATCATTTATGATTTCATTACTTTATTGTATAAGATACCAAGTTTTGTGCCAGGCGCAAACCACTCAGATGCACCACAGCTCTTGCTAAGTAATATAATTAACTGAGTTTGTCACAGCCTTTCCAGTAAAAAATAATGCATCCTAGTTTTGGTAATTGTATACTCTGCAGAGATAGTGAGTGCATTCAGTTTTCAGCAGAATGTAAAGAGGACTGGTTTAGAAGTGTTGACTTTAGCAAATGTGCTTGTCACTCATACTATTACATCTTAAATACAGTACATCATGTCTCCACAGGGTCTATATTATAACATCGAAGTTCACTAACATCGAATGTTATAATATCGAACCCATAATGTCGAACGCTGAAAACAGCGAAGGTGCAGGACATCTAATTTTTTCCCAGGGAAAGAATTTGGTGGCCCGTTGCTGTGGTTTCGCTGTTTTCAGCGTTTGATATGTTGGAGCTTTACGGGTCGGGTTCAGGTAAGTGTGCGATTGTGTGTAGGTTAGGGGGCGGGTTAGGTGAGTTAGGGTTAGGGAGTGAGTCATATAAGTGTGCGGTTGTGTGAACATTAGTGTTAGGGCGCGGGTACAGGTAAGTGTGCGATTGTGTGTAGGTTAGGGTTAGGGGGCTGGTTAGGTGAGTTAGGGTTAGGGTGTGGGTGAGGTGAGTGTGCGATAGTGATGGACCTTAGGCTTAGGGTTGGGTTAAGGTAAGTGGACAGCTAGTACTGTATGTAAAGTTTAGTTTAGGTGTAGGATTTTAAGTGTATGTGTGTGTATGGCTGTTTTTTGTGTGTGTTTGTGCTATGTGTATGTTTCTCGGAATAGCAAATTTTTTCCCTGGGAAAAAAAATCGCTATTCTGACTTTTCGATGTTTTCACACTTCGGTGTTTAGGGTTCGATATAATAACATTCCATGTTAGAGAACTTCACTGTTATGATATAGACCCGTCTCCACATTCCACAGCATATAAGTACAGTCTTTGGTTTAAAGAATAATGCAGAACTGATACCCCACAGATGATAGCTCCATTTGCCTGGAATCAGTAGACACTACTTTCATCTTACATCCAGTCAGTTGTCTGAAATTTTCACATATGGCTATATGCATGCTAACATGCATGTTTATTATATGTTAACTGGCAGCTGACTTGAAATATGGATACAAGACAGATCTACTTCATACACAATGTGAAATTGAATAATCCAGGAACACTGAGTTCATATCTGATATCAGCAGTATTGCCCTTAAACACGCTGGTATAACTTCTTATAGTTCTTTCGTTATCTCTCCACCAATTAATAAGCAATTGTTTGGTGTTATTTTGAAATGGCATATGGAATACCAGGACAGAGAAGAGTGGACGGAGAGCACTTGAATATACATAGAGAAAGAACTGTCAGGTATTTGTACTAACCACAATTCTATAAGTATTTCAGCAGTTTGTAATAGCGTATGAGCATTCGTACTCTCCTCATCTCCTCACATCATTACCGTATATTGGTATAGCTTTTCACAACAGTCCTGTGATTTTAATTGAACCTTTATCAGTCTTATCATTGGCTCCATCATTGCCCCTCCCACCATGAGACTCAAAGCTGATACTGGTTAATACAATTTTTTGTCCTACTAATAGAGAATTTCTATATTACGCTTCTGTGAGGAGACATCCTATTAGGGCATCTCAAAAATATGGAGTGCTCTTCAGTGAAATGTAGACTTTGTAAAATTCAAACATTCAGAAACTGTAAGCCTGCAGCTATAAACAGAAACAGAACTGGAGATATATGGTAGGCCGGAAAAAAGTCTCATCTAAATGATGAAAAAGTTGTTTAAGATCTTCTCTTGAAGCTTTATCATCCATCATGCAACTCATTCCCTAAACCTACAGTAGAAGTGATAGATATATAGACAGACACAAAACACAAAACTGAAACATTATATATGGAAATCTTTAACTATTTATTAATAAAAAATAATATAAGTTATAGGTATATGAAAGTTGATGTGTGCTGCAATTTTAATTATCGAAAATACCTATCATAGTAACACGTTAGAAATACCATATAATAACACTGTTGAAGTAATGAAAATAGAATTTTTTAAAGTATATAAAAAATTATTCTACCTCAAATGAGATATTCAAAATGACATTTTGATGGAGGATATTTATGATTTTTGTGTTACTGACAATCGGTCAGATTCCAAAAGAATTGCCCTCAGTATAAGTCTGCCTTGATTCCTGAAATACTTGCTGTCAGTGTTAGTGACTTTCTTCTATCTATCTATCTATCTATCTATCTATCTATCTATCTATCTATCTATCTGTCTATCTATATACAGGATTACACCTGGGGCCAAATTCTAAAAGATCTGCTCTCGGAATTACACCAAGAGCAGGTCATTTGGAATCAGGTCCAGTATGTGGTACCCAAAATGTTCAGAATTCCAAACATTCATATTGAGATAAATTACCTCCTTTCAGATTATTCATAGAATCACAGGAGGTTTCAAGGAAGAAAGAAATAATAAAATTAAATGGTTTATTAGAAAAATAAGTGGTTGCCAGATTCTGTACTGCAATTGCTAGTGCGTCTGTTGGCTTTAGAAAATATTGATGTTCTTCGTCTCCCATTGCTGCAGTCCTTACATATGGGTACTCCGCTGTCCACAATTGGCCCGAATACCAAAGGGCTAGAACCGGCGTCGGTCATCGGCGCCCGAGACTGACGTCAGTACGTGCCAGTACAAATGCGCATGACCGATGCCATAACCTCAGTCTTTCTTGCCGCGTGGTCCTAAGCAGAAGCAGCCTTTGCAAGTGCCGTTCGGCGTTCTGGAATTGTCGGTTTTCGAGTTTCAGACCGGAGACCAAGTTGGGCTAAGTACCCCGTTGGGGACACTTTTGTCTTTTTCTTGCCTCAGTGTTGATGGATGTCAGAAAAAGTTAATAACTGTATTTCTTGTGGGAAACAGATTCCTCATAGGGATTACCATTCACTCTGTATTCCTTGTTTGGGGCCTGAGCACGACGTTGTTGGGTGTCGCTTTTGTGCTACTTTTAACAAGCGTACTATTAAACGTCGGTTGGACTGTGCTAGGCTGGTGTTTGGTAAACGTTGTAATTACAACATGCCGTCGGATTCGCCGATGCCTGGTTCTTCTAAAAAACGCAAAGAGAAGTCTTTGCGGTCCAAACAGGATGAGTCGTCCACTCCGGACGCCGGTTCTGGAGAACCACTGACTACTTCAGCGGCTCCTTCTAAAAGTTTACCTGAGTCTCAAGGGGAGCCTTTGTTACTACAGAAAGTGGCTTCTCCTGTGTTAGGCCAGGCTGAGGGTGCTTCTCTGATGTCAGTGGTTCCCTCCCCTCATAGGGTAGTTAGGCCTCCTCCTTCTCAAAGCAGAGCCCATTCTAAGTCTAAGTCTGCCCCTGCTGGTGCTAGTCCCCAGGGTCCTGCTCCTAGGAAGCACATGTTAAAGATGGCTGAAGATTTGATTACTTTAATTAGGGGTTCTATGCCCCCCCCCTGCGAAGAGGCCCAGGGTAGAGACAGAGTTGGAGGGTTTGGTTCAGTCTTCCAATGAGTCAGATTCCTCTGTAGAAGAACTTCAGGATTTCCCTCCCTATTCTGATTCGGAGGCTGAGGACACTACTCCATCTGCATCCCCTCCAGAAGATTTTTCTTTCTCTGAGACTTTGCATTCCATGAGGGAACATTTCAAATGGGAGGGCCAGGATTATTCTGATTCTCGAAAAAGGCTAAGAGAATTCTTGTTTTTGCCTCAGATTAGGCCCTTGGCTATTCCCCCTGTACTGGATGTTGTTCAGGATGTATTTTCTGAGGCTGCCCTTAACCCAGATTCTCTGCCTCCTGCCCCGGTTAAACCAGATAGATACTACAGGGTTCCGGAAGCTCACAAGTACTTATATAAGAGTCCTAGGGCTGATCCAGAAACTATTACTCAAGGCCCCAAAGGTGTTAGGGCTTCTGTGGTTAGGAATCCAGTTCCTCTGGACAAGGATGCTAGGGCCCTGGATAGGTGGGGTAAAAACTGTATACCTCTTCTACTTTGGCTATGAGAGCTTTAAATTGTCAGTTTCATATGCTCAGGTATCAAAATTATTTGCTGGGCCAATTGAAATGTAAAGTAGATGCTTTAGCTGAAGGTATTGAATGTAAGGAGCTTCAGGATTTAGTGCATGCTTCAGACCAAGTTGGTAAGCATTCTTTGCAGTGTGGTTTTGATGCTTTACAGGCTTCTTCCAGGGTGGCTGCTACTAGTTCAGTTGTTCGCAGGCATACCTGGCTTAAAGATCAGACCTTGTCGGAGCATGTTAAGGCTCGAATTATGGATGCTCCTCTGCAATCTGATGTTCTTTTTGGCCCTCCAGTAGAATCAGTTTTGAAAAAATGGAGGAAAAGCTAAGTCTATGCAGACAGTTAAGGACTTTTACAGGTTCAGCCCCTAAGTTCAGTAGGAATTGGCCTGCTAAGGGATGGTCTTTCCCTCTTGGATTATCAACCTAGGGGCAGGTCGAGGCGAGGTAGAGGTAGGGCTTCCTCTCAGGGCCCTGTTACTTCTAGGTCTTTGAGTTCTTCTACCCCTTCTGCTGGGGAGGGCAGGGGTCAGTCCTTTCGAAACAGACCCAATGACCTTTGTCTTCAGCTGCCGGACTCTGCCTTGCTGGCAGCTCCTCTAGGAGGAAAACTGGGACTTTTCAAAAGGAATTGTCATTTGGTTACCCAAGACAAATGGGTATTGGACATAATAAATCGAGGTTACAAATTTTATTTTCACACATTCCCTCCTTTCAAAGGTATGCCGGATGTGCCTCATCAGCAAAGACTGGAAGCACAGGCACAAATTTCTTCTCTGCTTCAGTTGGGAGCAATACAGGGAGTACCTTCTGCAGAAAGAGGCACAGGGTTTTATTCCCGTCTTTTCTTAGTGCCAAAGAAAGGAAATACTTGGAGGCCAATTCTGGATTTGTCCATTCTAAACACCTTTCTGGAAATTCCAAAATTCAAGATGTTAACACTGCAACAGCTGTTACCTATGCTGGGCAAAGATCACTGGATGGTGACTCTGGATCTCAAAGAGGCCTATCTTCACATTCCTATCAGGCCCAGTTGCAGAAAATTCCTGAGATTTCGGAATGGGAATTTGCATTATCAGTTCTCTGCATTGCCCTTTGGCTTGTCTACTGCACCCAGGGTATTCACAAAAGTCCTGGCTCCAGTAATAGCTTTTCTCAGACTAACAGGAATTCAAATTTATCCTTATCTGGATGACTGTTTGATTCTGGCTCAAGGCAAGCACGAACTTCTTCAACATCTGCAGTATGTAATGACAGTTTTAAGTTGCCTAGGGTATTCTGTGAACGAAATAAAGTCCAGTCTAGTACCCTCACAAGAGATGTGTTTTCTGGGTGTAAGACTGAATACAGCTGCTCAGATGGCATTTCTTACCCCGGACAAACAAAGAAATCTTCACCTATACTTCCAACAGCTATCAGTAATGTTCAGGCTGACTGCAAGGACAGTCCTTCAAGCCTTGGGGTTCATGGCATCTTGCATTCTAGTACTTCCCAATGCCAAACTGCATATGAGGAAGCTACAATGGTATCTCAAAAGCGTTTGGACTCAACACAGCCACGATTTGGACACTGTCATTCGGATTCTACCTTGCATTCAGAAAGAATTTCTGTGGTGGGCTCAGGAATGTCACCTAAACAAGGGGCTCTCTGTGACCCAACCAGAGGCAAGTCAGATATTGACGACAGACGCCTCGAGTCAGCCTGGGGAGCTCATTTCAAAGGAAAATGGATTCAAGACCTTTGGCCCCAGAGCTACTTCACTTGCATATCAACATGAAAGAGATGCTGGCAGTTCAATTTGCTTTGGAAGGATTCAAGAGCCTACTTCAACCAGGACTGGTGTTGATTCGAACAGACAACACAACTGTCATGTGGTACATCAACAAGCAGGGGAACTCATTCTTACCCTCTTTGCAGACAAGCAATGCTGTTATGGGAAACTGCTTTGAATCTGCACATCACTCTTCGAGCACAGTTTCTGCCAGGAGCACAAAATTCGTTAGCAGATGTTCTGAGCAGACAGATTGTGGATCCTCACGAATGGAAATTGGACCCTCAGGTATTTCTTCAGTTGACCAGGGCTTGGGGAACTCCAGACATAGATCTGTTCGCTTCTCCTCTGAATTTCCAACTGCCACTGTTTTGCACAAGGCTGTTTCATCCAAAAGCCTGGAAAATAGATGCACTATCCTTCAGTTGGGGCAACCTTCACGTGTATGCTTTTCCTCCTTTGCCTCTTCTTCCAAAGGTGCTGTTGAAAGTCAGGAGGGACAAACCTTGCATGATCCTTATAGCACCGGATTGGCCTCGTCAGCATTGGTACCCTCTGTTGAGGAGCTTAATTCATGGAACACCTTGGCCATTACCACAGATTCCTCACTTATTGTCTCAGGAAAACAATCATTTTCTCAATGTCAGGGTGCAATCCCTACACCTGACAGCCTGGCGCATTCTGTTTTAGAGAAGGAGGGCCTTCAGCTCCCTCAACAAGTTTTGGATGTTATTTTGGAAGCCAGGCGTCCTAGTACTCGAAAAGTTTATGCTGGTAAATGGAAGAGATTTTTTCTTTGGAGTTCAGCTAAAGGCTTTGATGTCAAATTGCCTAATTTGAGTTGTACATTGCAATATTTAACTATTTTATTGGACAAGGGTCTGTCCTTCTCTTCTGTAAAAGTGCATGCTGCAGCTATTTCTGCTCACTATGATTGTGACCCTCCTTTATTTTCACATCCATTGGTTAAACAGTTTCTTAGAGGGGCAAAGAATATAAGACCCCCACGGAGGGCTCCTACTCCTACCTGGGATCTTAATTTTGTTTTGGAAAAGCTGACTCTGCCTCCTTTTGAACCTGCAGCTACAGCTGAATTGAAGTTGTTGTCTTGGAAGACTGCTTTTTTATTGGCTGTTACTTCTGCTAGAAGGGTATCTGAATTACAGGCCCTCATGGCAGTGGAACCTTTTCTGATTTTTCACAAGGACAGAGTTTCCTTACGTACTAATCCTACTTTTCTGCCTAAAGTGATTTGTAATGTGGCATTGAACCAATCTATACATTTGCCTACTTTTTATGCTGACCCCCAAAATGAAGGGGAAAAAGTTTTGCATTCTTTGGATGCACATAGGCAGTTAAGGTATTATTTGTTCAGAACCAAAGAGTTCAGAAGATCTCAACAATTATTTGTTTCATTTGCTTTGACTTCACGAGGGAAAGCTGTCTCGAAACAAACTATTTCCAAGTGGATTGGCCATTGTATTGCTTTTTGTTACTCTCATCATGGAAAGGAGGTTCCAGTTGGGATCAGGCCTCATTCTACTAGGGCTACGGCCACCTCTACTGCTTTTTAAGAGGGTAGCTACTAAAGACATTCTAGAGGCAGCTACTTGGAGTTCTGTACATACCTTTACAAAGCATTATCATTTACCTCTTTATTCTAGGTCTAGGGCTGGGTTTGCCACTGCAATCTTACAGGGCATGTTAGCAGCTCCTACTGCTATTTAGTTAGCCAGCCTCCCTTTTTTCCGTTGCTCTGGGATTCTACCCATATGTAAGGACTGCAGCAATGGGAGACGAAGAACATAGTACAGTTTTGTACCTACCATAAATGTAGATGTTCGAGGATCTCCATTGCTGCAGTCCAATTTTCCCTCCCTCCTTCCCCCTTTTTCTTTTTAGGTTGGGGTTTGGGTGGTGTTTTTTGCATTCTGACGTCTGAGGCAAGAAAGACTGAGGTTATGGTGTCGGTCATGCGCATTTGTACTGGCACGTACTGACGTCAGTCTCGGGCGCCGATGACCGATGCCGGTTCTAGCCCTTTGGTATTTGGGCCGATTGTGGACAGTGGAGTACCCATATGTAAGGACTGCAGCAATGGAGATCCTCGAACATCTACATTTATGGTAGGTACAAAACTGTACTTTTTCTTATTTCATGGACCTTATTTTAAATAGAGAGTGTGAGTCACTGTGGAAGTTATAATGGTTCCTATATTTTTTTTTAATTTCTTTATTTATGACCGATTGAAAAAATAAATTTACATATTGTGGCTCATTTTGCAATAATATAAATTTACATTTTCATTTTCCTCTCAGTTGCTAAAGACACGTTCTCCTTTGCTCAGGCTCATTTGCATAGATCTGCTTATGCTCTTGTGATTTTTTTCCACTATTTCTCTGTGAGGTTTTCCTCTGTTCTGTCTTTTTCTGTGCCTTCTCTTACCCTTCAAAAAAAAATTGTTAGGATAGCATTCTTTTCCTGTTTCTTACTACACCTTGTTGTCATTGGTTGTAGTTAGATGTTCTTTTAGTATAATATTTTAGAGTGCTGTTTTTAGATTCGATATAGTTTTTGTAGTTTGGTATTATAAGATGTGCAACGTTTTCTTCTTGTGTCATTATTACTGTTTGATATTGTTATTAGAAGTTTTATTATAGTTGCAAGGGAATTTTTTCTAGAATGTCTGAAAAACCTTCAGTGTTCAAAAAGTGTGTTGCTAGCAGCCAAAAAATCCCCAACTCAGACATGCATGTGTGTATTGTTTAGGGACTGCCTACGTGGATTCACAATGTACAGTTTGTGTGGCATTTGCTCATAGGGCCCTTGAAGAGAGGGGAAACAGACTTGTTATTGAGGGGCTCCCTGCCATCTCTTCTATTTCACTTTCTACTTTCGCTAAAAATCTGCTGAATGATCCAAAGCTGAAAAAAAGTCATGATAATATCAAGGAAAAAAAAATCCAGCTGAACAAAAAAGCAGTCCCCTTGTCACTCTCCTTCCTCAACTCTGGCCCAAAAGATTTTGAAGCCTTCAGATCTAATTTGTTGATCAGAGCCAATTCTTAATGAATCCAGTACTCCTTCTTTACCAGAATCAATTTCACTCAAGCTGAGAACCCTCATCCTTCAAGAGAAGACAAACATCAAATTTCTAGGCTGGCTTCCACTGCTTCTTCACTCCACTCAGTTTGGTCCTCCAGGAGTCTGTCCAAAGTTAGCATGGATAGGATGATAAAGAAGCTTCTCAGGACCCATATCTAGCCTTTGCTGAAGCTAGGGACATGGTTACATTCCCTAATCAAATTATTTCTCTTTCCCTGATCCATTTATTGGAGATGGACTGTTGGAATGAGTGTCCCAGGTATAACTATGTTGGATCCAAAGACCTGGTCTTAGTCAATTCTGGTGGCAGTCCTGATCCAGTCAGTACTGAGTAGTTCAGACCCAGATGGATCTTGGAGCAGAGATGTCAGCATCAGACCTCAGGGAGTGGGCTCAACTCCAAGGTCTGTGGAGCCGCCTTCCCTCTCAGGGCATCTGTGCTGGACAGTTTGGCCCCACTATCAGGTTGTGACATCAAGGTGAGCAGGACTTCAGGACCAATTTTTGTTGGTGCTGCAGCTCCCAGAGGAGGGTTTCTGGTCCTTTCTTGAGCTCTACCTTCAAGGGTTTTAAGAGAGTGGTCACTCATCTAAGGAACAGACTAACCTATCAGGCTTAGCTCCATCCCTCCCCCAATGGATTCCCCTGTGTCCTGATCCTGCTGTTTCTATTTGGGGTAGTCAGCCTCTGAAAGTCTTGAGTCTGTCCCCATTGAGGAACCCCACTCAGCTTCTGAGTGCTCACCAGAGCATTCCACTGAGGAGGCTCATTAAAAACACATGCAGATGGAGTGATATTGACTTATTGCAGGAGTCTCTAGCTTAAGATTCTGACTTTGATGAGGAGAGAAGTTCCCCAGATCCCATTGCAGAAGTTTTGTTTATTGAAATACTAGAATGACTCAGATGGAAAGGGGCAGAAGCTCTTTCACAAGAGGAGTCAGCATTTCTTGAAGCTTTTGGGGCCAGCACATCTACTTCCTGGGGAGTCCATCCTGCAGATGATATGGTAGATTTAATCTCTAAATAGGCTTGGAAGGAACCAGATGTGGTTGAACCAATCCCATGTAAACCTGACAAATTCTTAGTTTCCCGAAAGACTGCCCTTATTGGAGCAAGGGTCCTGACATTGATTCTATGGTGGTAGAAGCAGCCACCAAAAAGGAAATGGCTAAAGAGAACTTCACTGTCCATAATCCCCAAAAGGGAGTCTCAGGCATTAGACAGGTTTGAGAAGTGAGTATATGCATCAGTGACTTTCACTCTCAGAGTGCTGAATTATCTGGCACAAGTTATGAGCTTCCCGAGAGATTTGACAAAGAGCTGATCAAATCTCTCTCAGGGTCCCTCTTTACTGAGGAGAGAAAGTCTGCTGAGTTGCTGTTTGCCTACCTTCAGTCCTTATCTAATGTCTTGATATGCTTCATCTCTAACATCAATGAAGGTGCTTCTAGGGCTGTGGACACCAACTTAACCATCAGAAGATATGCCTGGATGCACCTATGCAATTTTGAGGGACAATTTTAGACTTCCTTCATTAATGCTCCCCTATGTTGAATCTATACTCTTTATTCCAAAAGTTAAAGAAATGCTTTCCAGGAATAAACAAGACAGTAAGACCCTGTCTGCCATGGAGATTCATTTTTCCACCTCACCAAGAGGCCTTTTTCTAGAAACCAGAATGGAAGGTTGAAATTGTGGTTCCAAAACTCACAAGGGTTTGCTGCTGACTCTCCAGGTGAGAGAGCCACCCCCCCACACTGGCAGAGGTGGAAACTCTAATGGTGGACATCACCCTCATGACAGAGATGTCCCACAAAAGCAAGACTTTTGGGGACCTTTCTCTGACAAGCCCTACCAGCACTCCTGAACTGTTGCCTGACTGACACACTCTGGAGGCAGTCGGGGGATGTACTTTTCCTATAGTATTTAGTCTGGACTTCTATCACTTAAGATGTTGGGGTGCAGAAAATCATTACTAGAGGCTACTACATCCTATTTCTTTCCCCTTCACCATGATTAGAGAGACTTCCTGATGTTCCACCATTCCAAAGGGAAGCAGCAGCAGCATTAGAAATAAAAAAAAAAACTGATTAAAAATTGTATCATCCAAAAGGTCTGCCAGACCAGCAGCGATTCAGAATTTACTCAACATTCTTTTTAGTTCCAAAGTACAACAGGATTTCTGGCCAGTTTTGATCAAAGTCATTTGAACAAGTTTGTGAAACAAACAACATTCCAGATGGTCATGGTACTGTCCATACTCCCATTGCAAAAGTAAGATGATTAAATTCAGGCAAAAAACTGATTATTTTATTTTTATTTATTTATTTATTTAACATTTGTTGACTGGGCTAGTCTAACTGGATAATATGACCATTTTCAGTAGAGGCCCGGGGAGAAATGCTCCAATAGTAACACAAAGCAGTAATAAAACACAGTCTTAACAATAAGCAAAATAATCAAGGATTGCAGACAGCAGTCAAAAGCAGTAAAACCAAGAAGATAAGATTACACTAATATTAGCCAACGGGATAAAACATTTCTTTTACAATATGATACACTGATATTTTACAGTAGTTAATACATGATGTTCACAAAGGTAGTTAGGTTAAGTTTCCTAGCATACAGTTCTGGCTTTCAGACATAGTAAGCAGCATTGACTTAGTATACAAAGTAAGAACATAAAGAGCATTAGTAGTGAAGGCTGGAGTTTAGTCAGGGTTACTGCAGGGGCATAACCAAGGTGTTTTGAGGTGTCTTTTTAGATTTTGTTTAAAGACGGGTAGGGAAGGAAGTGATGTTAGTTCAGTAGGTAGTAGGTTCCAGTTTTTTCCAGCTGAGTTAGAGAACAGAGAATACCCTGCCAGGTTGTTGGACTTGCCTTTGTTGACTAAAAGTTTGCTTGAAGAGCGTAAACTGTTAAGATTTTTGTAGGGGATTATGAGATTTGAAAGTAGTCTTATTAGGTTGATTTAGGATCTTATGGGCAATGGGAAGTTGGGAAAGTTGCAGTTGGTTTTGTAGTTTGAGCCAACCTAGCTGCTGTAGATTCTGGCAGTGGTGGATTCTAAAGGGATTCCCAGTGGCAAATCTGGCAATGTTATTATAGGAGTTAGCTAATTTGAGAAGATTATTTTTTTTAAGTTGGTATATATGGGTGAGGCATAAAGAAGAGTTGTGATTAGATGTGAGTGGGCGATTGTGGTTCTAGCTGTAGGAGTTAGGAAGGTTTTGATTCTATATAGGGAGCCCATTTTTCTGTTTACAGTTTTTATAGTGTTGTTAATATGGCTATCAAAGTTAAGGTTATTATCTATTGTAATTCCTGAGTTTGGTGGTAGAGTCGAGGGATATGAGGGTGCCATTGTTAGATATGGCCGTGAATTCTATAGGGGTGGACTTGCTGGTAGGAGTAAAGAGTAGGAGCTTAGTTTTTTGGGATTCAAGAGGAGGCAGCCTTTCAAGAACCATGTCTCCACTGTGTTAAATACCGTTTGAGTCAGAGATTGCAGTTCTGATGAGAAGTTGGCTGAACATATGAGCGTAGAGTCATCTGCATATTGTATACAGGTGGCTTGAGGAATTGCTATGTGTAGGTCATTAATGAAAAGTGAGAAAAGGAGAGGTCCTAATATTGAACCCTGAGGGACTCCCAGGGTGACTGGCAGGTGTGATGATAGATTGTTGTCCCAGAGTACTGCCTGCTGCCTATTGCTGAGGTAGGAATTGAACCATTGAACAGCTTGAGTGTCAAGGAAAGGGATTTGAGAATATTTATTAGCAGAGGGTGGTTTACCATATCAAAGGCTTTTGAGAGATCAATGAAGAGTGCAGACGAGGGGATGTTGTTATTACGGTTTCTATTAATGGAATCAGTGAATGATAGGAGGGCAGTAGTGGTACTATGGAATGGCCTAAAGCCATGTTGGCTATTAGCTAGTATGTTATATTGAATTAAATGGTCAAGTAGCTGATGGTGAATACATTTTTCCATGATTTTTGCTAAGGGTGATAGCAGGGCTATAGGCCGATAGTTAGAATAATCATTTGAGTTACCACCTTTGTGTAGGGGAATAATGTGAGAGATTTTCTAGATGTCTGGGATAGTTCCCTCACTGATGGTTCTGTTTATAAGGATGGAAATAGGATAGGCTACTACTTTGGCTGCTTTTTGCAGATACTCAGATGGTAACTGGTCAGCAGAAGGAGTAGAAGGCTTGAGTTTTTGGATAAGTTTATAGTTGTAGGTGGTAGAGATGGGTTGCAGATGGAATGTAGGGAGAGAGCTGGGAATGGAGGAGAGAAGGCTTGAGCTATCTGGGGATAGCTGACTGGCAAAAGATTGTACAGCTTCTGTGAAAAAGGTACTGAAGGCATTAGCCATTTGATGGGGAATATTATGATTAGCTCCTTGTGGGATTGGTGTGCTGGAGTACCCTGGGTGAAGGAGTCTATTGATACTCGCCCAGAACTTTTGAGGGTTATTATGGTGGGTTTGCTGTAATTTGTAATAGTAGTCCTTTTTGTCTGTGAGTATAGCTTTTTTGTTATATTTCTCATCTGTCTATATGTTAACTGCTCTGCGATATTTTTGGTAGTTCGCCACCTAGCCCAAGATTTATTTCTGAGTAGGATTTTTTGTATGGTTTCTTTTGAGAGCCAGGGGGCTGGTTTGGACGTTTAGGTGCATGCTGGTCAAAGATAGTTAAGAATTTAAAGTTAAAGTAACAGCCTCTTCAAGTGGGAGGTTTTTTAGAAGGTTCTAGTCACAAGCACTGAGCTCACTTTGGAGTAGCACTGGGTTAAAGTGTTTGTTAGTCCATGAAATCCTATATGTGGGGGGGGTTGGAAATTTCATTCTTTTGCCTGATAATGTAGGTCAGTGAGTGATCACTTACATCATCAGGTAAGGTCCCTACCTTGTAGGTTTGGTGATGTTTATTAATAAGTATCCAATCTAAGGTGCTCTCTTTTTTGTTTGGTTTGTTTATTCTGGTTATGGAGTTGATGGCTTGAGAGAAACCATGAAGGTTAATATGGGAAGTAGGATTTTCAGTATTGACACATTTCCAGTCAGTATTGAAGTCTCCTAGTATTACTGTTTCTTGTGGGTAGGTTAATGACATCCAGCTTAGAATATCCTCTATAGTATTGCTATTATTACCAGGAGGTAGATAGATACAGATGATGTATAAGGATTTATTATGGTTGAGTTGGATTTTGGAAGTAAGGATTTCTGCATTATTATCCTGAGGAGGGTTATAAGGTAAAGAGGTGATTTGTAGCCCATCTTTATATAGAATTGCTACTCCCCCACCCTTACATTTTAATCAGTCTTGTCTCAGTATATTACATCCTGGAGGAATTATTTCATTATCTTTAGTTCCAGGTTTTAACCATGTTTCAAGTCAGGCATAAGATGTCAAAGGAGTGAACATCTAAGAGGGCATGGAGATGGACAACTTTGTTATTAATACTATGGACATTGAGGTGTGCTATTAAGAGTGAGTTGGGGAGTCTAGTGGGGGTAAGTGGGATAAAAGGATTGGGGCTATGAGAATCAGTTGTAGAGACATTGGCTGGGCCAGGGTTAGGATGGATGTCACCATCTTTTAAGGAGAGTTTTAGTCTTAGTGTGGGATTATTTATATTAGTAATTTGATATTTAACTTTCCTTACTGTAAGATTGTTGTGTTTAATGTGTATGAGTCTATGGTATTTGGCTAGCAGGTAGCTAGGTGTAGATGTGATATTTATATGATGAAGGGAGAGAGTAAGATTTTGTATGGCTGTTTGTTTTGGAGGGTAGTGAAAATGAATGTAATTCAGGTTTTCAAAGGAGGTAAGGAGATAGGCTGAGGTTAGAACAGGTATGAGTGTGGCTATGAGTAGTAGTTTAGTTAGGGTAGTGTTAGTTACTGTTGGCATGTTGCTACATTTGATTACTACTAGTGTAAAATAGGTGGGTGTAGAGTAAGGCAATGTTGAGAGGTATTGGATATGGTCTAATTACTCTAAGAAGGGAACGTATGAATAGCTAGGTAGAAAGAGGGGTGTGGTTCAATCGTCTAAAGTGGTGGGAACATCTGATAGGCAGGATGGGGAGGAGGGAGTGGTTAGTAAGTATATGTCTAGGATCACTGGGGGTGGGTGGGATTAGGGGGGTAGGGTAGGGGAGCGGAGTGAGCCTGTAGGGCGAACGGAAAAGGTAGAGACAAGTCAAGTCAGAAATATCAGAAAGAACAATCAGTGAACTTCAGAGGTGCTTTTGGTAAGAATGGTAAGTGTAGGGTGAAAAAGTCAGTGAGAATGATAGTATGAGAGGAAACTGGATAGAATTACAGAGGGATTTAGTGGCAATGTATTACATGAGAGAGGGGATAGAAGTGTGTAAAACAAGCAAAGCAGAGGGTGCCACTTAGTGGGCAAAAAGTAAATTGCAGCAGACACTAGAGGTAGACGATAGTTAAAAAAAATTAGGGTAGACTCTGATACACGTTAGGGGTGATTGCGCAAGGAAAAGGACTGTTTGTTAAAGGAGGTAGAGAGGGGTATGGCTGCTGGGTATCCTAAACCAATAATAAAAAACAAGCAGAAAGCAGAGGAAGCACAAAACTATTGACTCCAAAAGTCTTTCCACACAATTTCAAACAATTTATTCATGCAAATAAAGGAATAAATTATTTGGAATTGTGTGGAAAGACTTTCTGAGTCAATAGTTTTGTGCTTCCTCTGCTTTCTGCTTGGTTTTTATTCAAAAGTAAGATTATTGGATGTGCTCGATAGACCTTCAGGATGCATACTACCATATAAACCTGGACAGATACTTTGCGTCTGGGAGCCAGTCATTTCCAGTTCAGAGCCCTACCCTATGGTCTCACCACAGCTTCCTGGGTGTTCATCAACTGTATGGCAGTGCTTGCAGCTCATCTCAGGCTGCAGGAGTTCCGAGTGTTGCCATATCTGAAAGACTGGCTCATAACTGCCACTACCAGGAATCTTCTTCTCCAAGCCAGGGACTCCTTGCTCCACCTATGCTCAAAATTAATAATTACAATAAACACAGCCAAGTCCAAACTTAATCCTGTTCAGACCTTGGAAGTCATTGGAGCTTTATTAGAGATGAAACTGCAAATTGTCAGGCTTCTACAAACCAGAATTTCCATATTCCACAAGCAAGCACTTGCTTTCCTTTCTTTTCAGATGCTATCTGCAAAATTGATCTTAGAGCTCCTTGAATCGATATCAGCTGCCATCAACTTGGTTCCTCTTGCCAGATATCATATAAGGCTGCTTCAGTAGACCATATCAGCTCAGTGCTCAATCAGGCATTAACCCATGAGGTTTTAGGGCTCTATCACAAAGATATGCAGGACTCATACTTAGCAGTAGCTTGAGTCCCTGTTAGCCTCCTAGGTTTGCCCCTTCATATTACATCCCTCACAAGCCACAGTTGTCTTGGATGCGTCCACCTGGAGGGGTTCTTGAGAAAGAAAATTCAAGGCCTGTGGTCCCCTGCAGAGGTCAGTCTTCACATCACCATCTTGCAGATTAAAGTGGTCCTCCTAGCATTGCAGACCTTCCAGGAAGCTCTCCCCACAGGTGTGATTTCACTCTGAACATATAGTGGTGTGGTACAGCAACAAAACAGGAGGAACACAATCCTTCCTCTTGTTCTTGAGAAAGAAAATTCAAGGCCTGTGGTCCCCTGCAGAGGTCAGTCTTCACATCACCATCTTGCAGATTAAAGTGGTCCTCCTAGCATTGCAGACCTTCCAGGAAGCTCTCCCCACAGGTGTGATTTCACTCTGAACATATAGTGGTGTGGTACAGCAACAAAACAGGAGGAACACAATCCTTCCTCTTGTTTTGAGAGGCCATGAGAGCATGGCAATGGGCAATGTCTTCTCACCTTTTTCTGATAGTAACATACATTCTTGGGTCTGGGGTAGACCAGTGTTCTGGCAGACATTTTTAGCAGGTTCATCCTTTTACTTCATGAGCAGTCCCTCATTCAAACAGTGGTAGGTCAGATTTTCAGTTTTCAGGGCCATACTTGCTGTGATCTTCATGCAACCCCCTATAACACCAAGTGCAGTAGGCACTTTGCTCTTATACCCCAGGAGAGGAAGTCACTGAGGTATGCTCTGATCCACATTTACCCCCCTTTTCCACTACACCTTTCCTCCTTCCTCTCTCATTCTGAAATTTCTCCAGAAAGCATTGATGAGAAAGGCCACAGAGATTCTTCTTGTCCCCTTTTTTCCCGCGACAGGTGTGGTTTCCCTTCATTTGGTCTCATCTGATTCACCCTCTGTGGGTTTTGGGGTCATCTTCAGATCTTCTGTCTCATCACTGTGGGTTGCCTCACCCAGACATTCAAGCCAGCAGACTGACCGCATGGTTTCTCCATTTCCAGTGATGACTAGGCAGTCCAAGCTTTCTTCCCAGGTTGCTCAAATTTTGACTTCTTCACAGAGACCTTCCACCAAGAAGTTCTACAAAAGTAAGTGGAACAGATTTTCTATCTGGGCTTCTAGCAAAAACTCTGATCCTTTTTCAGCCCCCCTTCTAGCTATTTTAGATTTTCTGGCTTTTCTCTTCTCCAAAATAGCCAGCCACTCCATTATTAAGGTTAAAAGAACATTCATTTCCAGTTTTCATATCAGAGAGAACCATTCTTCTGTCACCTCCCTTAAATTGCCCAAACATCATCCTGTCCAGCCTTTCTTAGAGGCATCTTTCTTCTTTGTCTTCTACTCAGGGATCCTGTCCTATCTTGGGATATTACAATTCTTTCACAAGCCTTAGCTATTCTCCCCATTGAACCAGGAGGTAAAGCTGACTTTCAATTTTTGATGTGGAAAACTATTTCTGGTGGCCCTTTGCTAGGAGGATTTCAGAGTTGCATGCCTTGTCTAGTTAACTCATTTGATTTTGCATAGGGACAGAGTTACTATAAGAACTAGTCCTTTTTTTCCATCCTATGTGATTTTTTTGGACTTATTGGTTTGGGGCAGTTTCCCTTACTCTGGTGGATGGGCAAACTCCATCTGAGGTATTTCTCTCCTTGTGCAGGTTATTGGTAAGAAGAGGAGCCTGATCACTGGATCCAAAGCCCAAGAGTGTCTGAAATCAGATCCAAAATGGATCCAATAACCCACATGTTGAAAAAAGATGGAAGCAGACAACACAGATCTATTATTATGGCAAGTACATATATTTTATTTCTACATATTTAAATGACTAATCTAAAAATATGAAGGTGAGTATTATAAAAAGTCAAGCACTATGTATAAGTCACTTGATGAGTAATGATAACAATTTTAACGTAAGTATGTGAGAATAAATTCAAATGTTTCGTGTTAGGGGTACCTTATACACACTGAAGATAATATGGTGTCTCTAGTGAAGAAAGAAAGAAAGAGTGGCTATATAAATATATATATATATATATATATATATATATATATATATATATATATATATGCTCCATTACTCAGTTTGACAATCATTACTTCTAATACAAATGTTGCAATAAATTATGAACCAAGACTTGATTTGACATTGAATTTAATGTGAGTGATAATTGAAAAAATTTGAGTAATAAACAGTAATCGGCCAGTGGCTAATCCCAACATGAAATTTCTTTTGTTTTTCAGTTAATGAGACCATCATTTTAAAAGGCTATTTGAGAGGGGAAGAGATAGTATGATGAGAATGATTAATACTAATAAAAATAGCGGCTCTTTTGGATGTGGGATGTGGGATGTGTACATTGTGTTACCACATGAGCATCAGTCTATACATTTACATCCAAGGACAGGAAAAACTTATGCCCAAGAAGTCATTAAAGGTCTTAGCACATGCCATATGGCTTGGCTAGAAAGTTGCTGCCAGAATGACAAACCCATTTGTGATTCAGGAACATGCTAGCCACAATGACGTAAGACCTCTCCACCCCGCTCACCAGGCTGAATAAAGAGAAGGTCACGATGAGCTGCCTGTCGGGTGCTAGGATCCGCCACATAACGCAAGCACTCAGGTCACTCCAAAGCAAATACAAATATGACTCAGTCATTGTACATGCTGGTGTGAATGACCTGAGACATACCTCCCTGGACTACATGAAAAGAGACATAGAGGAGCTCTCTGATTATGAAGCCCAGGTTGGTATGACCCTGACCTTGAGCAGTATCTTACCCTCACCTAGAATGATGCCACAGTACAAAGACAAAATGATCAATTTTAACAATTGGCTAAAATTTTGGTGTCATTCAAAGGGGATCCAGTGTCTGTCAGCCTGGGATGACATGCTCGACAAGCCACGTTGTTTCACTAGGGACGGCTTGCACCTGTCACCACTGGGCTTTTGGATATTGGCAAAGGCTCTTGCCACCCCCATAGTGCCTTTTTTAGGCAAGGCTCAAAAGTCAAACCCACCCCCATAGACAGCACAAGGAACAAGAAACTAAGGGTAATGCTGCTAAACGCCAGAAGTCTTAACCTCAAGATGCACGCTCAAGCTCTCCTCAGTATGGAGAACATTGATATCTGTGCAGTGACAGAAACCTGGTTCAAGGCTCCAGAGAGCACCCCAGCACTACCAGGCTATACCTCATATCATGCTTTTCGGCCCCAAAACCCGGACCGAACCACAAAAGGAGGGGGGAGTTTCCATATTTATCAAGGATATCCAAACCTCCAGGTTAGTGGCATTGCACGAAGTATCGGACACCATCCATGTGCAACTAACAGTGGGAAAGACTGCTTTTCAGTTTATAGCCTCCTACAGACCACCCTCTCAAAGTCAGGAATCCCACTTGACTTTCCTGAAAACATTGGAGAACATGAAGATCTCTCCGAACACCATTATATTGGGCGACTTCAACTACCCAGACATTGACTGGGAGCACTACTCAAGCCCCAGCACCTTAGCCCAAAGGTTCCTGGAAATTATAAACTCAAATGCTATGGAACAACTAGTCACCACTCCCACAAGGGGGCACAACATACTAGACCTGATCATTACCAACATGGGGACTCTATGCTCCACACCAGAAGTATATCCCTCATTGGTAAGATCAGACCATAAATTAATTTCACTGGATGTCCACATCCCGACCCCACCCCCAGCCCAGAAAACCACAGTGAAAAACTTCTCAAAAGCGAACTTCTCACTTCTCAAAACCGAAGTGGAATCCTTCAAGGCCTCAGGGCCAGTGGAAACTATGGCCCATACTGCAGAATCCTATATAAATGCATTCTACGGACATCTCCAGGAATGCATGGATCATGCTATCCCAAACAAAACCAAGACCCAATCATCCAAAGGCAGGCGTCCAGTCTGGTGGACCCCTGCCATAAATAAACTGTATAACAGAAGGAGGAAGCTACTACATGATAGAGCAAAATCCCTAATAGGGAAGGCATCTCTGATCAGTACTAGCAAAAAATTACGATCCCTCATAAAATCCTCCAAGGCCAGCTTCGAGAGAAAAATTGCACAGGACACCAAAGACAATCATAAGGCTTTTTCAGTTATGTTAGAAACCTGGGATGCAACTCTCAGACTTGTTCTGAGTTGATTCTAAACGACAAAAAATACACTGAACCCACAGACATCGCCAATATCCTGGCAGACAGGTTCAGTGCAAACTCCCCCCCCCCAAAAGAGCAAGTATCTATCCCGGCAGAGGGCTGCCTCCGAAACATCTCTGATGCTCAGGTGAAGGCTGCCCTCTCCAAAGCAAAAAACACTGCTTCCATGGAACCAGATGGCGTCCCAGGTTGCGTCCTACATGAACTCCAAGAGGAACTAATCCCGCAAATAAAACAGCTATACAATCTCAGCCTCACTACAGGATATGTGCCCACAGAATGGCGACCAGCAACAGTGGTCCCACTCCACAAAGGTGGAGGCTCTACGGACCCTGGAAACTATCGCCCCATAAACCTGACTAGCTTAGTCTGCAAGGCTATGGAGAGGATCATCATGGAGCTCATAAACAAAGACATTGGGGACCTACAGACACTAGATCCTACCCAGTTCGGCTTTGTCAAGAGCAGATCCTGCCTTTTGAACCTGGTTGACTTCTTTGAAACAGTCACCAAAGCCATAGATGAAGGGAAGGTAGTCCACACAGCCTATCTGGACCTTGCAAAGGCATTTGACACAATACCCCACTCGGGCATCATAGATAAGCTATCCAGCTTAAATATAAACCCCTATGTCACAAGATGGGTCGCAAACTGGCTCAAAGACAGAACCCACAGAGTGAGAGTTGCTGGAGCCATGTCCGACTCAAAACCGGTCACAAGTGGCGTCCCACAGGGTTCTGTCCTGGGACCACTCTTGTTTGGTATATACTTTTCCGAGGTACAGGCAAATGTGGGAGGACTATGGCTCACTAAGTTCACAGACGACTGCAAACTGGGCGCCATAATCAACTCTCCAGCTGACACAAACATCCTTCAAAAATGTCTCACAGAGACAGATAACTGGTGCAAGCACCATGGTTTAAAGCTAAATGCCAAAAAATGTATAGTCATACCCTTTTGCAAAAACAATGTGCCCACAAATTACCACATAGGCGGAAACCCATTAAGTACAGAGAAAGTTATTAGGGACCTGGGGACCCAAGTTGATAGCAATCTCTCCTTTGAAAACCACATTGCCAAAGTGGTTAGAAAGACCTTCTACATAGCCCACCTCATCAGAAAGGAATTCACATCTAGATCAAGAGAGGTAATCGTGTCCCTTTATTCATCCCTCATCAGGCCCATCATAGAATACAATGCCCCTTTTGGGATGTACCTTACCCGACACCTGCAGCAATTAGAAAGACCCCAAAAGTATCTCACCAAGAGGATCAAGGGTCTCAAACAGATGCCATATGCTGCTCGGTTAAAAAAACTCCAGCTCTACTCAGTTGCATACCGCCTACTTCGAGGCGATCTATGCCTGACGTACAAAGCTATGTCAAATCCAGAATTAATGGACATGCTCCACCTCAGTAAATCTAAATCCCTTAGAGCCACACGCTCGAGGGACTTGAACTGCAGCACAGAAATAAATAGAACTTGCTGGAGGGACAGGTTCATAACCCAGAGGCTCCCTTCGCTCTGGAATAGAATTCCAGTTCATGTGAGGCAGAGCACCTCACTGAATCTCTTCAAGAAGAATCTCAATAGGTGGATGGGGGATCGTAGGTTTGTCCCAGGGATTACTCCCGTGTCACTATTAGACAGAGGCACAGTAAACTAAACCTTAAAAAGGGCACAGTATACTCAAATCAAGGGGTGGCATAAGCCATACAGAATCGGACTAGGCTTATAATTGCCCCAGGGCAGATAGCCTAGTATGAACCTATGAACCTATGAACCTCATTATCACTAATTTACATGTTTTCAAAATAGCAGTTACTATCACAACATGCAACTCATAGGTGACCTACATGCCATGGAAGTAAACAGTTACTCATGAAGGCAGTGGAATACTCCCTTCAGTCACTCTCAGACATGTACACACACAACACACACACACACACACACACACACACACACACACACACACACACACACATACACACCATAGTCCCTGACGTGTTCCTACCACCCTGTCTCCTGTGGTTCCGCCACCCTGTAATACTTTAGTTCCATAATGGCATGTATGGACTAGGCCTTGGTGCCAAATGCATCTTCCCCATTACACTGTGAGTGCCATATGATAATGAGGTTTTACTTCATTGTGGCTAGTTACCTCTCGAATAGGCAACAAGCAGTTAAATGGAAAAAAAACAACCTCCCCATTCCTCAGCATACCCACAGGTGTACCACAAGGCTCCATACTGGGTCCCCTCCTATTTAATATTTTCATAAATGATTTTCACCACTCAATCCCTAATGCAAATCTTATCCAATATGCAGACAATTTGTCTATAATCTGTTCTGCCACCTCTATCCCCACTCTCTTAAAACTAACCCAAGACACTTTTTCTACCACTGAACAGTGGATGAGAGACAATCACCTAGCACTCAATGCCTCAAAAACCAAACGTATGTTATTTACCCCTTCTGAAACAACCACTATAGATAAAAACTCATTCTCCATCACCAGTGTGACACCCGTGCCCTGGCCCAGCAATGAAGGACCCTCAATCCTCATCACTAACACCAGAGAAGGCATCTCATATATGAAGGAAAGGATAACCAATACACACAGTAAAGTGCAATTTCCCTTAAGAGCACACAGAGATCACAGTCAGTCTGGGGTGGGTTGCTCCCTTGCTCTCCAGGTCCACAATAAGACTCCCCACTGGCACAGCTATAAGACCAGATCTCAGCCTAGTGGGCAAGCTAAAACCTGTAGCTCCCTCTCTGTCCAACCAGTGCTTCTTGTCCCTGCCCAAGTAGCTGATACACACACACACACACACACACACACACACACACACACACACACACACACACACACACACACACACACACACACACACACACACACACTTTGAGAAGAGTTTATACAACCACTCAGACACTCCTGGGGAAGGCTGGCACAGGTTCTCCAGCTGTGCCCCCTTTACCCAGACTATACAGTAGTACTCTGCCACCACCCACTAATAATTATCAGCTACTCAAAGGCCCTTAAAAGGGTGTCCAATTATTACTGTGCAATATTATTATCCAATTGGTAGTATAGCCCAGGGCTAAAGCTATTAGAGTGGCCTTGTACAGTTTTTACCAAAGGCATATAAGTACTCTTAAGAGCTTAACTTATCTCTACACAAATTAGCCACAGTTGAAAGGTTTTAAAATATTTAATAACAAATAATAGCACAAGACAATACTTCTTAATATACAGTGCTAGTCAAGAGTTCAGAGATCACACAGAAATACTTCAAATAATTTAGTAGTACAGTTCTGACATCACAGAAAAGTACTTAGTCTAATCTTTCTAGTTCCTAGCTATTTCTAAAAGAAAACACAAGTCTAAGATAACTTACATATGAGCAAGGCAGTTCTGTGAGTTGGATGATCAAGACAAAAATGCGTAATGCCTTCTGATTCTCTCTGTTTAAATTGCTATTTTCAGTCCTGATTCCCATTACATCATTTTTTTACACTTTCCTAGTGTTCCCGGGCTACACATTAACTACATTTACATTTTTTAACATATCCTTGTGTTATCTTGCAGCTGGTCAGGAAGCATAGCAATAAAAATACATTTGCATGTTTAAATCTAGCAATTTAACTCTTGGTTAAAACAATAGAAAAAATGTCTTTATCTAGATAGACTGCAGCCGAATTTAGATCAAAGGGTCACAATATGCTTTTACTGGGTCAGTAGAAAGCACTGTTGCCACATTTTTGTAACAGCATTTTTTTTCGTTTAAGACAACAAGCTTGTGTCTTACATTGATATTTACAAATGATAGAATTATCTGCATAATACTGTCTGGCTAGGTTGGCAGCCTTCACATTTCTCCCACCCCCCCCCCCCAGAAAATTCAAGCTAGTTTTTCAAGTCACCCTAGAGAAACACCACTTGAAAGGGTCAGGTCTATCTGAGTATACTTACCCCATTCCCTGTCTTGAGAGCCCATCTGCATTGACATTGCTACTCCTACTGCAGTGCTGCACTGACATATCATATGCTTGCAACCCTAGGCTCCATCTTAGCAACTTGGCATTTTGCTGGCCGGCTCTGTGTAACCATATTAGAGAGTTGTGATCTGTCATAACAGTGAATTTCCTTCCATACAGATAATGCTGAAGTTTCTGCAGTGCCCACACTATGGCTAGACATTCCTTTTCTACAGCTGCATAGCATTCCTCCCTGGGTTGGAGCCTATGACTGAGATAAACCACTGGGTGCTCTTCCCCCTCTGAAGAAATCTGGCTAAGTACAGCCCCCACCCCATGGTTTGAAGCATCCACCTGCACAACAAATTATTTGCTGTAATCTGGACTGGCTAACACAGGGGGTCCTCCCAAAGCTTCTTTAAGATTCTGGAATGCCTGCTCACATGTTGGGGTCCACACTACCTTATCTGGCCTGTTCTTCCTTGTCAGGTCTGTGAGGGGAGAAACTATGGTACTATAACTGGGGGCAAACTTTCTGTAGTACCCTGCTGTCCCTAAAAATGCCCTCACCTGATTTTTAGTAACAGGTGCAGGCCATGCCTGAATGGCTTCCACATTGGCAGGTTCTAGCCTTATCTTACATCTCCCCACTCTATGTCCTCAGTAGGAGACCTCTGCCATACCCACCTGACATTTGCTCAGCTTAATGGTCAACCCCTGCCCTCTGTAGTCTGCCCAGCACCTCCCTGACATGCTGAAGGTGCTCTGGCCAGGACTGGCTGTAGATGGCAATATCATCTAGATAACCAAGGGCAAATCCTAGGATACTATCTACCGGCCTCTGGAAAGTCACTGTGGCATTCTTCATTCCAAAGGGCATCTTTGTGAACTCATATAAGCAAAAAGGAGTCACAAAGGCTGACTATTCTTTAACACTGGGGGTCAAAGCCACCTGCCAGTAACCCTTGGTAAGATCAATGGTTGTAAGATACTTAGCCCCACCCAGCCTCTCTAGGGCCTCATCTGTCCTAGTCATGGGGTAAGCATCCGACTCTGTGTGACTAATTTCCTGTAGTCCACACAGAACCTGGTGCTGCCATCCTTCTTTGGCACCAGCACCACTGGGGACGCCCAGGGACTTTTGGACTCTTGAATCACCCCTAGATCCAACATCTCTTGTACCTCCTCCCTCAGAGTCTGTTTGGCTCTCTCAGGCACTCTATAAGGGGCCTGACTAATAGGCCTTTGGGGTCCTGAATCCACCTGGTGCTGCACCAGGTGGATGCACCCCGGTTTCCCAGTGAACATGAACCCAAATTCCTGCAATACTGCTCGGATTTCTCGAACCTGGGTAGGAGACAGCTGCTGGGACATTGCTACCCCTTCCACTGAAGTGTCAGCATGAACTTCACTGAGGAGATCAGTCCCCAGATCTCCCTCAGACTCCTCCTGCAATCTACTGCAAATGCTCAGCACAAGGGCCTCCCTATCATGGTAAGGTTTCATCATGTTAACATGGTACAATTGGTGCCCCTGACATCTTCCTAGCAGTTCCACCATGTGGTTAACATCACTTACCTTTCTTACCACCTTGTAGGGTCCCTCCCAAGCTGCTTGCAGCTTGTTGTGTCTGAAAGGAATGAGAACCATTATTTGCTGCCCCACTGCATACTCTCTAGCTCGAGCATTCCTGTCATACCACACCTTTTTCTGTTGTTGGGCTTCTGTCAGGTTCTCCTGGGCCAAGCCCATGAGTTCCCTGAGCCTTGTCCTGAGGTTTAGGCTGTATGCCAAAACAGACTCCTTGTGAGACTCATACTCACCTTTACACTCATCTCAAATTAAATCTAGAGATCCTCTCACCCTATGCCCATACAGCAACTCAAAGGGTGAAAAACCTGTGGATTCCTGGGGAACCTCTCTGTAAGCAAACAAAAGATGGGGCAAATATTTGTCCCACTTCCTCTTAAACTGATCTGCAAATGCCCATAGCATGGACTTGATTGTAGAGTTTAACCTCTCAACAAGACCATTAGTCTGGGGATGGTAGGTGTGGTCTTCATGTGCTTCACCCCACAGGACTTCCACAGACAAGCCAGCAGGTCTGACATGAAATTGGCACCTTTGTCAGTCAGTATTTCTTTTGGAAAACCTACCCTGCTGAAAATCTCTAACAAAGCATTTGCCACCTTCTCTGCCTCAATAGAAGACAAAGCCACTGCCTCAGGGTATCATGCAGCATAATCCACTACCATGAGCATATACCTTTTCCTGTGGAACTTGGGGTACTCAGAGGATCTGCAATATCCATAGCTACCATCTGAAATGGCTCCTCATTCACAGGCAAAGGCATCAAAGGAGCTCTCACTTTGTCTCCTGCCTTGCCTACCTTTTGGCACTGCTCACAGGTCCTGCATTACCCTGTTACATATCTGGAAATTCCAGGCCAATAGAAGTTCTGCATAATATGCCTCTTTGTACGTTTTATGCCCATATGACCTGCAAAGGGAATATCATGGGCTATGGCTAGAAGTGCCAGATGGTAGGCCCTAGGCACTACCAACTGCTGTACCCTCTCACCTTCTAGCCCTCCCTCTGGGGTCCACTCTCTGTATAGTAACCCTTTGTCCCAGTATACAGATTTCCCCTTTCCTTGAGAATCAGATGCCTCCCTAGCTACCTGCCTCAGGCCTTGCAATGTAGGGTCTGAGAGCTGAGCTTGTCTCAACTGTCTCCTTGTAACCCTTCCCAGCTCCCCTTCCACAGGAAGTCTGGCATCCTCTGACAGTGGTGCCTCACTGTCAGCCTGGGTACTACTACTCACCTCTACCTTTGCAGTCACTCTGTCCAAGGGACCATCAGGACCCAAAAGCAGCTGTGGCTCACATTCAGTTTCACTGCTACAGAGTAGCTCACTCCCTGAAGTAACCACATCACAGTCCTGGCTGCAAGTTTGTAGCCTGTCTGGGTCTCCTCCAGGCTACCAGACCCACATGCTTGTCTACTAGCCTGACTGTGTGTAACTGCATAAGCACATGGTACTGCCTCATCCAAATCCTTCCATATCAGGACATCTGTAGGATGGTAGTTTGGTGCCCCTGTTGTCTCAAGACAACATGCTATTGGCATTTTGTCTTTCCCACTTACTGGCTCCCTCACATTTTGTTCCCCACCTTGCCTCTGTGGACACCTGTATGCCACATGGCCCCACTAGTTGCATTCAAAACATTTAACCCTAGCTCCTGGACATGTACCTGGACTAGTGGCTTCCCCTGCTACTGGCAGATTCTGTTGTGGCAGTCTGTGCTGCCCACCATGGGTTCCTTTAGACCCATGAGCAGTACTGGGGGTCCCCTTCCTGTGCAGGCCTGCCCTGCTTGCCAGGTATAAGTCTCCCTTCTTCCCTAACTCATCTGAAGTAGCACACTGTCTATCAGCTAACCAGATCCTCATGTCCTCAGGCAATGTGCTAAGGGCTTGTTCCCTCACCAAAAGTTCTGACCACCCTTCAAAAGTTGTGACCTGACATTCACTCACCCATTTATGGAAATAAGTGCTCAATTCAGCAACGTATTCACACACACTTTCATCTGCCTTGTGTCTATGCTCACAAAACTTTTTCCTATACATTTCAAGTGTTAGCTTAAACAGTTCTAACAGGCATTTTTTTACAGCAGTATAATCAAAACATGCAACGTCAGACATTTTAGATAAAACAGTTACAGCTTTACCATGGAGTAAGGGGGTCAGGAATCGTACCCAGAGCCCTTGGTCAGCTTCATATTGTTTACATACCCTCTCAAACATATGAATGAAACTATCAAAATTATCCCCCTCTTTAAACTGAGGAAGAAATTTACTGACCTTTTGTGCTTCTGGGGACCAGTTACTCCCTCCCCCATTACCTCCATGACTCTGGCAAAAAGTCAGCATCTCCTTCTCATGCTGCCTCTACCTCTCTTGTTCCTCAGCTTCCAGACGTAACAGTTTCTCATTCTCCTCAGCCTGTAGACTCCTCAGTCTCTCAGCTGCTTCTATTTCCAAATGCCTGGCCTCCAACTCAAGTCTCTTTAGCTCCAGATGGATTTTTAAGTTCACTGCAGAAAGGTTAAGCTGTCCATTCTCTGAGGGTATTATATCTCCACTGCCAGTCTGATTGTCCTCCTGGTTGCTGTTTTCTGATGCAGCTGTAACCAAGGCTGCAATCAGGTCTGCCTTAGTCAGGTTTCCATGCACCAGTCCCCTAGACTGGCACATCTCTGCCAGCTGGCTCCTTGTCAGCTTTCCATACTCCTCTGCTGACATGCTGCCTGCTCACCCTGACTAACTCAGCTAACAAAAGAAATAAAACAATTGTGATCCGAACTCCGAGTATTCATGGCATGGCTGTTTTAGAGTACAAAAACACATTCAAAGCTCACTGTACACAAGATACAGGATTCACTCTACCCACACCACTACAAGCCAATTAGTATTTGCCAACTAATTAATATGTGATGTGGATATCACTTTGCTGCCAAACAATTAATATGTGAGGATTTCCCAACCACTGCCACCAATTAATATGTGACTCCCGTGCCCTGGCCCAGCAATCAAGGAGCCTTAATCCTCACCACTAACACCAGAGAGGGCATCTCATATATGAAGGAAATGATAACAAATATACACAGTAAAGTGCAATTTCCCTTAAGAGCACACAGAGATCACAGTCAGTCCAGGACTGGTCACTCCCTTGCTCTCCAGGTTCCCAATAAGACTTCCCACTGGCACAGCTATAGGGTCCAGATCTCAGCCTAGTGGGCAAGCTAAAACCTCTAGCACCCTCTCTGTCCAACCAATGCTTTGTGTCCTTACCCAAGTAGCTGACACACACACACACTTTGAGAAGAGTTTACACAACCACACAGACACTCCTGAAGAAGGCTGGCACAGGTTCTCTAGCTGTGCCCTCTTTGCCCAGACAATACAGTAGTACCCTGCCACCACCCACTAATAATTATCAGCTACTCAAAGGCCCTTAAAAGGGTGTCCAATTATTACTGTGCAATATTATTATCCAATTGGTAGTATAGCCCAGAGCTAAAGCTATTAGAGTGGCCTTGTACAGTTTTTAACAAAGGCATACAAGTACTCTTAAGAGCTTAACTTATCTCTACACAAATCAGCCACAGTTGAAAGGTTTTAAAATATTTCATAAAAAATAATAATAACACAAGACAATACTTCTTACTATATAGTGCTAGTCAAGAGTTCAGAGATCACACAGAGATACTTAAAATAATTCAGTAGTACAGTTTTGACATCACAGAAAAACACTTAATCTAATCTTTCTAGTTCCTAGCTATTTCTAAATGAAGACACAAGTCTAAGATAACTTACATATAAGTAAGACAGTGCTGTGAGTTGGATGATCAAGACAAAAATGCCTAATGCCTTCTGATTCTTTCTGTTTAAATTGCTATTTTCAGTCCTTATTCCCATTATATAATTTCTTAAACTTTTCTGGTGTTCCCAGGCTACACATTAACTGCATTTGCATTTTTAACATCTCCTTGTTTTATCTTGCAGCTAGTCAGGAGGCATAGCAATAAAAATACATTTGCATGTTTAAATATAGCAATTTAACTCTTGGTTAAAACAATAGTAAGAATGTGTTCATCTAGATGGACTGGAGCCAACTTTAGATCAAAGGGTCACAACATGCTTTCACTGGGTTAGTAGAGAGCACTCTTGCCACATTTTTGTAACAGCATTTTTTTCATTTAAGACAACAAGTCTGTGTCTTACATTGATATTTACAAATGTTAGAATTATCTGCACAATTCTATCTGGCTAGGCTGGCAGGCTTCACAACCAGCCACAACAATACAGCTCTTGAAGTCGTATCTGAGGCCAAACTATTAGGTGTCCTCATTGATGATCAGCTTAAATTCAACTCCCACATACAAATAAACATAAAAAAACACCAGAAACATGGTATGCTCTACCGCCATTGTCACTACCTCACTCCCTCTAAGTTCACTCTCTCTACCACTTTCCTCATCCCTTCTCTCCTATATGATGCCCCACTCCTAACTAACCTACAATCCACACTCAAGTCAAAACTCTCCTCCTGCTATAATAAGATTGCCAAGTTTGCCACTAGCTACAATTATCTCACCTACATTCAACTCACTCATGTTCACAAACTCATTTTTAGCCCCTTCCTCTGTCCTTCCCTATCCTCATCCCATAAATGCACCTTCCAGAAAGATCCTTAAGATCCAACAATCAAAACCTGATAGAATTGCATAAACCCACCCTCCCCCCTGGCAAAAATCTCCTTTGCTTTGCCCTTGCACATTAGTGGAACTCCCTACCACCATCCATCCGTACCATCTGTAGTCACCCTTCCTTTAAAACCTCACTTCACTCACACCTAACATCTCTCTGGGAATGTTCCTGCTCCCATCCCACATAACCTCTTCTCCTCTCAATACCTCAGACATCTCATGTACTCCAGTGTCCTATTCTTTTCCTTGTAAAGTACTAGCAAAAATTTACAACAATTCTTATTTTTCATAACCTTAATTGTTTGTTTCATATTGTATCTTTAAATACTATGATTTTAGTTGTACTTCTGTATTTACTGTTATATAATTACTTGTTTATAACTTTTGTTATTGTGGAGCTTTTCTCCCCAGGACTCCATTGGAAATGGGTTCTTCTTGGCCCAATGGACCATCCTGGCAAATAAATAAATAAATAATAGAAATCTCTGGTGGTGTAGTGGTTCCCTCCACTCCCCACCCCATCACTTTTATGAAGTGTGTGCCATTACAGCACTTATCCCTGGTGTCCAGTGATTCCACCCACCCCTGATCCCCATACTACTGTTGGCACCATTGTGACACTTCAGAGTGTGTCCGATGTTCCCCCCATTCCTGTTATGCTGATCTGTGTCTCAGTGCACTTTATGGAGTAATCCCTGGTATCCAATGTTTCCCCTACCCCTCAATTCTCATAGTAATGTTGGTGCCAGTACAGCAATGTAGAGTGTGTACTCCCCATTCCTTGTAGTAACATCAGTGCTGGTTCAGCACCTTAACCAATATTCCTGCTGTCCTGTAATTTCCATCCACCCCCCAATCATCCTTATGATTTATGTGGCATTACAAAACTTCACTTTATTCCTGGTGGTCTACCGGTTCCCCCATTCCTGATCCCGCTAGTAAAACAGGTGCCAGTGCATCACTTTAGAGATGATTCCCTCAAGTCTAGTGTATACCCCCACCCTTCTGTCTCAATTTTGAAGTCAAAGCCGTTATGGCACTTTACAATTAAGCCTTGGTGTCCTTCTGACCTTGTTCAGTACTGAGACATGGTGGGGAAAGCCATTCTGATCTACATGACAGACCGCTCTCTTGAATCACTCAGCCATATAGTTGCCCTCCTGGAAGTGGTTCTGGGGAGAGATCACATGGCTAATCAGCATATGTCTTTCCTCCCAGAATGCCTTATTCATCAGGGTTGTGAGACCAGCCCTTAGTGGTGCTGCATGTCTTTGAGTTGGAGAATCATGCAACACTGTGTAAGGATGCTTGGTGAATACCAAAAAAGTATAAATCCAGCCCAAGGCATTCATGATAGATTTACATTCAATTCCAGTAATGAAGTTATATGTTGTGTCTATAAAGTCTATACTAATATCTATGGAACTTAAATTGCTGCTTTAAATTTTTAATTAGTATTCAGCTGTATGTATGGTGAGTACAATTTAAATGGAGAATGTTGCAATGTATTCTATCTAATGAAGTCCAATTTTATGTGGGAGGAAAGGGCTCACATGTATTTTTTAAAAAATAGTAAAAGGGTTTGCAGTGCTGTGTCACAGTTTTTTGATACACTTTGTTGCCATTTGGTCTGGCATATGTGTGTGTATGTGTGCTATATATCGATGTAATCTTTTGTGTGTGTGTGTGTGTGTGTGTGTGTGTGTGTGTGTGTGTGTGTGTGTGTGTGTGTGTGTGTGTGTGTGTGTATGTGTGTGTTTATGTATATATTTAGAGATACATCTGTGTGTATATATATATATATATATATATATATATATATATATATACATACTTACATATATAAAGACATACATAGATATACATATAGATAAATAACAGATAGGTAGCAATATCAAAAAGGTACTGGAGGCAGAACTACCGTATTTCTCCATAAATAAGACCTAACCAGAGAATAAGGCCTAACATGTTTTTTCAGGGTGGTCATGATGTAAGCCCTACCCCAAAAATAAGCCCCAGTTAAGATAGTCAACAACACATCATGGACATGTTAAATTATAAAATAATATTATTGACACTTGTTGACAAAGGTTATCGTACTCTGCTCATCATTTTTGGACCATTCGGACACCCAACTTCTTTTCTTTGCAGAAAGTCATAAGATTCTTTCCCTGGGAGTCCTCCACGATTTTTACTGTAACCCTAATCCTCACTCACACTTGATGGTTGAGATTCTTGGCCCATAAACACTGGCAAGTGTACTTTGACTGGTCAAAGTACAGACGATGCACGTAAAACATGCACACTTGATAACGAAAGGTTGTGGTGTCTTCTTAACTGTCGCCATTTTGTGTTGCCACTCCTGTCTTGTAAGTCTTCAATTAACCCCCCTCCCCAGACAAGATGAGTGCAAAAAGAAAGAGCTATTCCATCGAGTACAAGAAAAGAATGGTGGAGGATTCCCGGGGAAAGAATCTGATGGCTTTCTGCAAAGAGAAGAAGTTGGATCTTCGAATGGCCTGAAAATGACATGCAGCATATGATAACCTCAGTCAACAGGCCAATGAAGGAAATGCTAAGAAGTGCAAGTGTGTATCAGGTTGGCGACCATTATTTCCTGAGATGGAAGACATCATGTGTGAATGGATTGCTAACAGGAGAGCAAAGGCTTTGGTTGTGCACAGGGCTGATATTCAAGCATTTGCCCTTGCAATGGCACCACAGTTAGAAATATCCCCAGAAGAATTCAAAGCATCACAACATTGGCTGGATGGCTTCCTTCAGTGATATGAACTGTCTCTAAGAAGATTAACAACACTGTTCAAGCTGGAGGATACTGAAGTTATTAAACATGCACTTGCATTCAAGTCCTTTGTTGATGGCATCAACTTTTCTAAATACCAACTCTCCAACATGATTGCTATGGATGAAACTGCAGTGTTTATGGACCAAGGATCTCAAACAACAATTGATCAGAGAGGTCGCCAATCTACATTCCCTCCACTGGTTACAAAAGTGCATGTGTTACCTGTATTTTGGCAATTCATCTACATGGAAAGAAAACCTCACCTCTAATCAATGGTAACGGCAAGAAAGATAAGATTGAACATGTTTCAGGCATTTACATTCTTGAAACTGAAAAAGCCTGGTGCACACAAACAGTTACAAGGAAGTGGGTCGATGTAATGCTGCCACTTGTTTTGCGAGGTGGTGAAAGAGGTCTGCTAGTCTGGGATTCAGCCAGCACTCACCACGCTAAAGACATGAAGAAATTCCTTGCATGGAGAAGAATAGATCAAATAATGATTCCCACAGGAATGACTGCCTATCTCCAGACTCTTTAATATTGCAATAAACAAGCCATTCAAGGAGCATGTGCACATGGAACTCAATGACTACATTAAAAATAGAATGGAGAGAAATCAGCATGGAAACTTTGTGAAGCCTAGCCTACAAGAGGTCATGACTTGGGTGAAAAATTCATGGGATAAAATCACTGACAGCTGTGTTGCCAATGCACTACGAGCAGGCTACATGGACAAGCAGTGCTCATTTAAGGAGGGCTATATTGCTAGGCATGACAGATTGGGGCCAATGGTTCTGCAGGAAATGGAGTCACAAGAAATTCAGGCCAGAATTCGGGGGTTAGAGACTTATGACAATGTTCCAGAAGAAGATGACATGACTGTATTTGAACAACTTTTCCATTATCAGGGCAACAGAATGGATTGTTTCTGCTTTCAGCTGCCAGCAAGATCTTGTCAGTTTTTTTTTTACTTTATTGTATTAAGGTAACGTTTTATTATCAAGGGGTAATTACAAAGTAAAGCCACTAGTTTCCAGACTTCATTTTTATGACTTTCCATCATGTTTCTCTTTCTCTGGGTAAGGAATAAAGAAAGCATCGCCACTCAAAAAGTGACAGTTATTCACCTGTTTTATTCCCCTCCTCCAATACACATATATTGAGATTTTTCTGCACTTTCTGTTAAGCATGAAATATTGCACTGTGAATGCCAAGGTGTAGAATCTGAAGCTGAAATGTTTGTTGCACTGTTTATGTAGAATTCTCACACAACTGTTAAAGCATTGCCTAGAACTGTTGCCCACTAACAGAAAAGTACCAAATAAATGTCAATTTGTGTACATGAATAAATGTCAATTTGTGTACATGAATAAATGTTGATTTTTGTACATGAATAAATGAATAAATAGAGATTGTTGTATGGGGGGGGGTAAATAAGGCATCCCCTGATAATAAGCCCTAATGCGTATTTCGGCGGTGAGAAAAGTATAAGACCCGGTCTTATTTTCGGGGAAATACGCTATATAAAACAAGAGTTTATTCAGTGCTCTAACAAATAAAGGTATTAGCCTACTCTGCTTTGCATATTAAATAAAACAAACAGTACCTTTGCTAATTCTCATAATAGTGTTCAGTCCACATGTCTTCCTTCAATATTAACAGAAAATAGATTAGTTCCTGGTTTACGTTCTGATAATCCTCTTGGTGAAAAAATAATTTCCTGCCTGCTGCTTTCTGGCAGCCTCCTTATGTACCACATTGTTTGTCAATTAAAACCTTCTTATCTAGTTAACTGCTGTGAGAATATTCTCATTCTCCATACTACAGTATATATTCTGATTGCATATTTAAAGGCACATACACATTTTCCATACCCAACATGTTTCAAATCCTGCATGCATACAAAAGTTCATAAGTTCCATTTTCAGCATTCAGGGTGTTTAGTCTGTGAGGAATGCTAACCTTCTAATCTTTTCATAAATGTTGTTAGTGATTCCTGCAAGGTACTATTAAATGGTACTCTAATCCATAAACTAGGAATTTTTTTGTGTGATGTAAGATCCTTGTAAAGCAGTATTTAATGTCTTAATCTTATACATACTTTGTAAGTCATAATGTTTTCATATTATCTTTTATTTCAAAGCCCAGTAGTGCTTATAACATACTGTCCCTAAATGCACTATATGCCTGTGTTAATTTTCATCTAAAGTATTGATAACAAATTGTAAAAAAGTTTTAACTTCTGACACCTTCCGCTCTAAATTAATTAATAAGTTTCATGGTGAGACTCTTTTTAGCAAATTTCTCTATACTTTATCAAGTTTTTCAACTCTCCTTTATTATATGAACAAAATGTGTTATTAAACTCTAAAATCAGTCTTATGTAAGTTTTTTTATAATTCAACTATGCATTTTTCTGTTTGTAATGAAATGCAATTCATTAAAAGACCAAGTTGTCTTATTGCTATAGTCCTGATGAAGTTTGCATTCTTGGTATAACACCACTTAGAGGATGTTGTTATTCCCAGATTGCTATATTCATTAACTTCTAATAGAGCATATCTTGTAATTTTACTGGCTGCCTTACAATTTAATTTCCAAAATACATAGTGGATTTACTTAAACTAAATATGATGTTTCTACTTTTTGCAAAGTTTGATATACCCAGCATATACCTATTAACATCAGTATTATCATTTTATCAGTAATTATAAAACCTGACTTACAATCATCTGTGTATTTGTTCATCCAACCTTTATTTGTAATTAGAATTGTTGCAAAAAAGAATATTAAACAACAGTGGGCCCAAAAGCAAACCCTGAGGCACTTCAATATTCACAGGAAGTGGCTCAGAACTATAATCCTGTATTGTCACTGTCTGCTTTCTCTCATTCTGTTATCTAGTTAATCAAGTAAGGATTATAATTATACTTACCTAAATGGTTGTACAGTACTTAATGAGGAAAGATGTCAAATGCCTTGGATAAATATGAACAACTGTCATCCCTTGGTCCATAGTTTTTGTTATCTGGTCATAAAATTCCATTAATTTTGTTAAAGTTGATCTCTCCTTAGAAAAGCTATGCTGGTTAACATCATATGAGTTGTTTTCTATTTTGTTACCCTTACATTAATTCCAAAATACACTTCTCAAAACATTTACTTAATATTGAGGTCAGACATTTTTACTTCTGTATATTCTTATTAGCCCTTTATTCCACCAATAAGGGCATTTATTTTTTCCATTCATCATTCCTGATAATGTGAATTTGACCTCATTACTTAATTTTTTTCTAAGATAGAATAACTGCCATCATTAACTGATATTTTCCTTCCAGTTTTATTTAATTGATCTCACCACTCAACTTTTTGTAGTTCAGTTTATTGTATAAGCATGTGTCTTTTTATCTTTATTACAAATTTCTTATATTTTCTTATTTTAAAAATTATTGAATTATGATCTGATTGACACAAAGAAGAACCTATCTTTATATTAGTTATCAAATTCACTTCATATATAATTATTAGGTTCAGTATACTTTCTTTCCTTGTGTTTTGTTTTACTAACTGGATAATCATATGAAATGTTTACTAGATGGTAGTGTCATATTTCTTATACCCAGGAATAATAAAATGTATTGAGTTCCATGCTTCAGTAATGATAACCAGGTCCAAGTCTTCTTGTTCAATGGTAAACTTCAGCTGATAGTGTTGGTTATCCATGCTTTGTACATTACAAAATACACTTTTATAGTATTATCAGATCTCCTGTATCCATTACTTGCATTAACTGATGGCCCAAAAAAAGGATTAATGTGTTCAAAGAATTTTCCTGCTAAATACTCATGCCTATGTGGCGTTAGATTAAATAAATCCCTAGAAAACATTTACTGATTACTCATACATGTCCCAATTTTTAGTTAGTTTGGAGTTATACACTGTGTTTACCTATCAAACTTATGTGCCTTCATGTGCATATATTCATTCCAACTTAGAGCTAGAAGAATGTCACTGAAAATTAGCTGTATAGAACCAGTTTCTATTTTTTTATAGTTGTCATTATAGATGTCTTCATATTTTTTTATTGGAGTGTTACTTAAATCATTTACTCCTACATGAAATAATAGTATATTTTATTTTATTTTTCCATGAATATATTTTTCAATATTTGGTAAATCAGTTGTTTTAAGCCCTGAAACAGATTGTATTCTACCTTTCTCCTTATTTATTGAACACAGCCTCCTAACACAATTCCTATTCCAATGCATAGAAGCACCCAAGATCAGAATTTTTAGCTCTACTAAAGTTTTCTTTCATTATCCTTAAAGCTGCTTTCGGTATCATTAGATACATGAGAAGTTTCCTCAGAAAACCCATTTTTTGAGAGAGCTATGCTATAGGTTCATAGGTTCATAGGACAATATTAGGCTATTGGCCTGGCGGCCCTTATAAGCCTGGCCAAGAATTTCACCCATGTTCCCACAAAGTCAGCACCTGTTTTTCCTGTCCAGCAGGGACACAGGTGGGATTCCAGGGTATATTTTCAGTTTCCCATCCAGTTGTCCAGGTTCCTCTTAAAGAGGGCAAGTGAGGTACTCGGGTCTACTTTATGTCCTCGAAAAGCAAGTTGGCCAAATACGAAATGCCTGACACATAACACCCGAACACTGACTAACCACAAACGCATATGTCCCGAAACTGGAAAGAGCGAATCACCTACTTTGTCCACGATCTTTTACACCACTGCACTGAATCAAGCAGAGGACTCTTTCCCGTCACCGGAAAACATAAACATAGTTTAGTTTTCTCACTATACAAACATTTTTGTAAGGTTAGGTAAAGTCTATATATAATATACAAACTTTACCTAACCTTACAAAAATGTTTATACTGTGAGATATTAGAAGTACGATTATGTTTTCCGGTAAAGGGAAAGGGCACCGGAAAACATAAACATACTTTTAATTTCTCACAGTATGAACATTTTTATAAGGTTAGGTAAAGTTTGTATATAATTTACAAACTTTACTTAACCTTACAAAACTGTTCATACTGTGAGAAATTAGCACAGCGGTGTTACGGATCATGAACAAGTTACTTGAATTGATATTTCAGATTTCGGGACATACGCATTTCAGGTTAGTCAGCATTCGGGTGTTATGTGTCGGGCATTTTGTATTCAGCCAACCTGCTTTCCGAGGACATAAAGTAGACCCAGGTACTCTGCTTGACATGAAGAGGGAATCTATTCCACAGATGGAGGAGTTGTTTGGACACAAATCTATCCCGCCAACAAGTTCTATTAATGTCATAGACCAGGTTGAGACCTTGTGTGCAGGTTGCGCAAGTGGAGTTTGACTTATAGATATGCAGCAACTCCATCAAGGCTGAGTATGAGATGGCCTTGTATGCCAGGCACAGCTATATCCTCCTCCTAAAGCACTTAGTTTCTAACTTGTCTCTCTACTTCCTAGCTCTGCATTATCAATATAATCATAACTTCCTTATATATGTATGGAATCTATCTTTCCCATTGTTATCAAATACATTGTACTATTAAAATTTTGGAGACAATTATTGTCTGATAGTGTTATACTACTGAATGATTCAACTTCTTGTACAGTTTCACTGTTGTCATGAACTTTCCTTGAGTCTAATTCAGTTCATTTTATTTTCAAATGCTTAATTTTCTTTTTTTTTTCTTTTCCTTAGTACACTTGCAGGTTCACCTATCACTTCATTATTGTTTCTATCTTTGATGTTAGCTATATATGGTTATATAAGACCTAAATGTAACTCTCATTTTCTGATGTTTCCCCCTCTACTTATCACATATACCAGTTTCTTTAGTCACACCTGCCCCTTTAATGACTAACTGATCATCTTTGATCAATCTTTTAATAAAATTAATAATTGTGCATACTGCTCTACCATTATTACATGTACATTCAGTTGAAGGTTCAATTGAATTACTTTCAACAACTAGCATCAATTTTTCTATTTTTTCACAATTTATGCACTTCTTATTTGGACGATGTTTATGTAAAGTTTACATCCCAAGCACTCTTAAGAAATCATATTTTAATAAGTCATGGAGAGCATAAGTATTTAATGCTTCTAAATCTTATTTTCTTAAGTTTAATGTTTCAGTTTAGAAACTAAAAGGTTAACTCTGAGCCAGGATGATTAACAATACTTATTTATTCAACTTCATGAAATGCCTTTACTGTAATATAATATTGCAATTAAGTATAGCTAAGTTATGCTATTCTGCATTCTATCAGTAATTGTTATTTCAACCAAGTAGCTAACTTATGATATCCTGCATTCTATCTACAATTGTCACTTGAACCAATTATAAGCACGTTTCAAAAATGTAAAACTTCATTACTAATATGGTATTTGCACTTAGTAAACTTTGTGCAATTTTAACAATTATTACTTCCTAGTCAGCAGTATTATTATTAAACCACTCCCTAGTGAATCTTATTATTGTAACACGCTGAAATTAGAATAAAAGTTCCAGCAGAATAGTTAGGAATATACAACCAATAATTTTAGTGATTTTACTACTTTGCAACAAAATAAATGTTTACCTTTTAAAACAATATCAGAAAATTGTCAGGATCATTGTACCTTTTCTTCATGTAATCCACAATACACACAATCACACAAGCATGTGCAAAGTGCATCTTTGTGTCTTCGCATTGTTGTGAGACATAAAAAAATCCACTCTTATTGCATCAGCTTGAGACAAGTATGTTTTATGGCCCTTACAAACATTCAGGTTGGCTGCTAATGCAGTCAGTCAATGGCCATCATGAACTTGACAAAAACAAAAAGTAGATGTTCCCCACATCGTTAAAAAGATGGGGTAGAGAGTCCAAAGAAAATTAAAACAAAAATAAAAGATAATACTGGAGGTTTAATTCATGTAGACATAGTTTAGTTTATACAGACATATAGTTTATACTGATATAGATAATGAAGGTAGAGAGACGGGAAAGAAAAGACTACATCATCCAGAATGCAAATAGACTGCTATATCAATTACAAACAGTAGGGGGCAAAGGCTCTGCTCCAAGTCCGAGTACACCAGTAATAGTTGCATAATGAAATAATAATACCATGACAGTGAAAGTGTGGTACTCTGTCAAAAACTGTATAAGAGAGATAGCAATACATCAAAAGTAAAAGTAAAATGGTAAAGAAAGTAATCTTTTAAGAAGTAAAGTAAATCAGACAAGAGCAGAAGGACATTGCAAAATGCAGATGAGACAATAGCAATATTAAAAAAGTAAGTAAGTCTGGTAAGTGCAGTAAAACATTACTAAATGGAGATAAACCAACAGGTAGGGTAGGTCAAGTAAGAGCAGCAGAAATGGATAACAAGGATTAGTGATGGGCCCCCCTGCTGTTTGGTCTATACTTCTCAGAAGTTCAGGCCAAAACTAAGGCTCTGTAGCTGACCAGATATGTGGACAACTGCAAACTGGGTGCAATTATCGAATCCCCAACAATATCAGTATACTTAAGGAGGGTCTTACGCAGACTAATGACTGGTGTCTTAGTCACAGTGTCAAGCTAAATGCAAATAAATGCATCATCATTCCCTTTGCTAAAAACAATTTCCCTTCACACTATAAAATTAACAATAATCTATGTAACAAAGAAATAGTAAGGGATATGGGATCGCAAGTGGACTGTGACCTTAACTTTGGCCACCATGTGTCCACTGTAGTAAGGAATGCTTTCTACATAGCACACGTAATTAGCAAAGGCATCACCTCTAGAGCAAAGGAGGTTATAACCCCTCTATAGTCATCACTAATCAGGCCTATAATTGAGTATAACATCCCTTTTGTCATGTACTGTACAAAGCATTTGCAGCAAATGGAAGAACCTCAGAGGTTTCTAACAAAGAAGATCAAGTCATTCTAGCATGTACCTTGCAGAGAGCAACTAAAGTCCCTGCCACTATACTCAGTATTGCATAGACTTCTTAGGGGAGACTTATGCCTGGCTTACAGAGCAAACTCTGACCCAAACCTAATGAATCTGCTGCACATCCATAAGTCAAATGAGACTAGAGTCACCCATTCCAGGGACCTAAATATGGCCTGTGACTTGAATAGGACATGCTGGAGGGATAGATTTTTCTCCCAGCAGCTGTTGCATCTTTGGAATAGACTGCCAATTCATGTGAAGCAGGGCACCTCTATGACACTGGTCAAAAGGAACCTGGATGAGTGGATGGGGCAAAATAAATTCTTACCAGGGATAGCACCCACAACCCTCCTGGACATGGGCAGTCATTACTAAATGCAATCCTGGGTATTGACTAAAGTACCATTGGTATTACATTGGGATGAAACAGCCAGGCTTGAAATGACCTCTGGGTCAATAACCTAGTAACCTCCTATGGTCCTATTATCCTATGAACAGAATGATGCAAAATCTCACCATCTGTTTGTGGGATGGTGCACACCACACTGAACCATACAAGATGTACATGGTACCGGCTGTCTCTTGGACAAGTAAAGCCTGCAGCACAATTCCACCTTTATATGAAATTCAGTACTGCAGGCAGACTGGCTTCCCACCAGGTACTCCCAGCAGTATGCAGTTCCAAATACGGAGGCAGCTTCTGCTTTACCAAGAAGCCCAGTCAGTTAAATGAACAGCTTTCAGTCCAGTACTAAGCCAGTCAATATATAACATATAACATAATATATAACATATAATATATAACATAGCATATAACATAATATATAACATGTAATATATAACATAATATATAACATAATATATAACATATAATATATAACATAATATATAACATAATATATAACATATAATATATAACATAATATATAACATAATATATAACATATAATATATAACATAATATATAACATAATATATAACATATAATATATAACATAATATATAACATAGATATATTTTACTGTAGGCTATCTTTATGGTGATTCATGTTCTCTTCATTTTCTTCCTATGAGTTATTACCTGTGGTAGACAATGATTATAGTGCTATATATTTGTTATTCAACTGTATGCTAAGCATTACACAGTTTCTAAGAATCTTTTCCTGTTCAATTTCTCTTGTTAGTTTTTATATGAATATAAATGTTTTTAGATATTTATGAATTTATTGTCTGATTGCCTGACTGAGTAACTGGTCAATTGTACTATAGTCAGTATACTGGAATATTTGCTGATTTTGAAATCAGTTGCAGATTACAGATAACATACCTATCCACTACAAGCTATTTATCCCCATTATTGCATCATCAAAATTCAGGACTACGTGACTCAGAATCAGGAAGTGCCTTGCAGCTGCTCAGCATTCAGGAAATGCAAACACAACTTTATTAAATGTAATAAATATAGTTTCCATGTGAAAAATCTAAAGACTACATATTTTATATTGCACCACCAGCTATCCAGCAAAATGTCATATTAAAATGAAAAAGTCCCATTGTGCAGACTGCAATGTCCCAAAAATTTCACCATGTTAAGATAAATTACAAATACTATGCTTGTGTCTTCATGTTTACAAATATGCAAGAACATGCTCAACTTATAGAGAAATATGGGTTGGTTATGCAGGCTTGCAAATTATAAATGACTACTTATTTGCTATTACTGTAAGGTGCATTTTACTTGGCCAAACAAAATGAGTTCAAAGTCAAGTTTAGCTGCAATGAAGAAGACTTCATATTGGCTAATTTGCATATCTTGGAATTGTGTATAATTACCACCAAGGTAAATAACATTATTTGCAGGCAATTAGTACTGGTGACCTATGCATCATGTTGATAAATGAGACCCCCCCCCTCACTCACTTTTCCCCACCCACATGCAGACAATTATACACACACACACATACACACATTCACTGTATGAGACACCCGCAGTTGAATATACTCGCAGACACAATTACCCATTCACCCATATGCATGCACACACACACACACACACACACACACACACACACACACACACACACTACACACTTACCTAGACTATTGATCACCTATAACTACCCCCCCCAACTACAACCACCCCCAGGCAGATACAGACACACACACACACACACACTTACCTACACTATTGATCACCTATAACTACCCCCCCAACTACAATCACCCCAGGCAGATAAACACACACACACACACAGGCAGATACACACACACAGATGCACACACACAGATACACACACACACACACACACACACACACACACACACACACACACACACACACACACACACACACACACACACACACAAACACACACTCTTACCTACACTATTGATCACCTATAACTAATTCCCCCAATTACAACCACGCCAGGCAGATACACACACACACATATACACATGCAAACACACACACACACACATACACACACACACACACACACACACACACACACACACACACAAAGTTATCAGACCATTCAGACCATGGCAGACATGCACACACTCACTGTCAAACATACATACAAGCACACACACACACACACACACACACACACACACACACACACACACACACACACACACATACACACACACAAAACTTACCTGTGGTGCGAGCTCTCTCTCGCTCCCATTAACTTTAATAGAGGAATGCAGCATTTCAGCTATGTTAACTAACACAGTTGTCTGTGCAAATGTATTGCTCAGCTGAGTAAGGCTGAGTAAACCCCTTCCCAAAGACATTTATGAGGGAGAGCACATCTAATGAGCATGAGCTGCACCCCCAAAGTGCTTCATTAGCATTTAGCATGACTGTGGAGATGGTCCATCATGGGGATTCTACCGAACATATAAAATCACAGCAGTGGGCCTCTCCCTGAATTAGGAAGGGGTGTGACTAGTAGTTAGCCACTTGTGCTAGTATTTACCACTGGTAGTAACATTTCCAGATCCCAATAAATATCAAACAAAAGACATATATGTCTTTTTATTTATTTCTCTGTGTTTGTTATCTTCATTGGCTGAACTTACCTCATCCGTCTAATCCTTTATAGCATGCCCAAATATGAATTATAACCACTCAATATAGATAAATATTATGCAAAATTAATTTGCCATTACATAAACATAAATTTCACACCTTAAATTACCCCTTAATCTGTTCCAGTTTTAAGGAGTGTTTGCAAATATTAACATACAGCACATATTTATCTTTGGAAAGAAATTAATTATGGTCACTATTGCTGTCATGGAGTGTTTTCCCTCACAAGAGCTAAATATTGTTTTATTTATTTATTGTCTCCTGACATTTAAATATTTAGCAACTCTCTGTTCAGTATATGTATTGATTTAACTACCTCCTAGAGCACCTTATCATAACACAGAAGCTAACAGTACTCATTTTATTTCTTATCTCTCTCTCCCTTTCGTAACCTGCTAGCTTGCGTTATGTTTCTGTAAGGTATATACCATAACTTTTTTTTTATGTTATAGATTTCTTAAATGGGTAAACTTAGTAGTTAAATCTTCATATTTTCAGCAGCAACCCAGGGGTTACTTTGCAGTTAAGTATCTTGTTTAGAGTCACACAGTCATCACAAATTAAACAGATGAAACAGCTGTATAATTTGGAGAAGATTTCTTCTTTTTATACATCACATTTGAGTTCTTGAAGTAAAGTGTGTTATAACTCTATGAGTATTACAAGTTGCTTGGTCTGTAATAAAATAAAAAAATGTAATCATGCAAAAAACACATATTTAAATATTTTTCAATTTAATGTTATTAATGTTGATTATTTTATAACTACTTACAAACAATGAAATGCTTTCTTTTCTTGTGGTCTACATACCTTGATATAAAACATAAAGTAATGAACAGAACTCTCTAGCCACACTAAAAAGACATAATCCTAAATTCAGATGAAAAGATGATTTCACAGGGAAAACGATATGTTAGTCTCAAAGCATTAATCGACTAAACTATACTTTGAGCAGCTAATTTGTTGTCAAGTTTGTAATCTTTTAGGTTCATAGGTTCATACTAGGCTATCTGCCCTAGGGCATTTATAAGCCTAGCCAGAATGTGTTTGGCTTTCGCCACCCATTTTAAATTTATTTTGCTATGCCCTTTTTCGAGGTTAGTATACTGTGCCTCTGTCTAACAGTGACACAGAAGTGATACCCGGGGTAAACCTACGATCTCCCATCCACTCATCAAGATTCCTCTTGAAGAGAGTCAATGAGGGACTCTGCCTAACCTGGACTGGGATTTTATTCCAGAGTGAAGGGAGCCTCTGGGTTATGAATCTGTCCCTCCAGCATGTCCTATTTATTTCAGTGCTGAGGTTCAAGTCTCTTGATCGCGTAGCTCGATGGGATTTGGATTTTCTGAGGTGCAGCATGTCCATTAATTCCGGGTTGGACATGGCTTTATACGTCAGGCACAGATCGCCTCTGAACAGGCGGTATGCCACTGAGTAGAGCTGGAGTTTCTTTAACCGGGCAGCATATGGCATCTGTTTGAGCCATTTGATCCTCTTGGTGAGGTATTTTTGGGGTCTTTCCAGTTGCTGCAGGTGTCTGGTAAGGTACATCCCAAAAGGGGCATTGTACTCAATTATGGGCCTGATGAGGGATGAGTAAAGAGGCACGATGACCTCCCCTGATCTAGATGTGAATCCCTTCATGATTAGGTGGGCTATATAAAATGTTTTTCTAACCACTTTGGCTACGTGGTTGTCAAATGAGAGATTGCTATCAACTTGGGTCCCCAGGTCCCTAATTACTTCTTCTGTACTTAATGGATTACCACCTATGTGGTAATTTGTGGGCACTTTGTTTTGCCAAAGGGGATGACTATACACTTTTTGGCATTTAGCTTGAGGCCATGGCTCTGGCACCAGTTGTCTGTTTCTATGAGGCCCTTTTGGAGGATGCTTGTGTCGGCTGGAGAGTCGATTATGGTGCCCAGTTTGCAGTCTTCTGTGAACTTGGTCAGCCACAGTCCTTCCGTGTTGGCCTGTACCTCCGAGAAATATATACCGAACAAGAGAAGTCCCAGGACTGAGCCTTGTGGGACACCACTTGTAACTGGTTTGGAGTCTGACATGGCTCCAGCAGTTCTGACCATGTGGGTTCTGTCCTTGAGCCAGTTTGCAATCCATCTAGTGACATAGGGGTTTATATTTAAGCTGGTGAGCTTATCTATAATGCCCGAGTGGGGTATTGTATCGAAGGCTTTTGCGAGGTCCAGGTAGGCTGTGTGGACCACCTTCCCCTCGTCAATGGCCTTGGTGACTGTTTCAAAGAAATCAACCAGGTTTAAGAGGCAGGATCTGCCCTTAACAAAGCTGAACTTGGTAGGATCCAGTATCTGTAGGTCCCCAATATCTTTACTTATGAGGTCCATGATGATCCTTTCCATAGCTTTGCAGACCAAGCTAGTCAGGCTTATGGGGCGATAGTTTCCAGGATCCATTGAGGCACCACCTTTATGGAGAGGGACCACTGTTGCTGTATGCCACTCTTTGGGCACATATCCTGTAGTAAGGCTGAGATTGAACAGTAGTTTTATGTTTGGATTTAGCTCTTCTTGGAGTTCATGTAGGACGCAGCCTGGGACACCGTCTGGTCCCATTGATGCTGTGTTTTTTGCTTTGGAGAGGGCAGCTCTTACCTGAGCATCTGAGATGTCAGGGGGGCAGCACTCTGCTGGGATAGATATTTGCCCTTTTGGTGGGGAGGGGGGGGGGTTTGTGCTGAACCTGTCAGCTAGGATGTTGGCAATGTCTGTGGGTTCAGTGTATTTTTTGCTACAGGTCATTCTGTGTTTTAAGGTGCACATTGGGATCCCAGCTGTGTTTACTTAGATATATACTTAGGATTAACCAGAATTTTCTAACATGTTAAATAAGTGACCAGATTAGAGCCATGCATCAACATAATGCCTAAAAAGTGATGGTTTAGGAGCTAGAACTAATATAACTACCAGTTCTGTTTGATTTAACTTGTTGACTGACTCCACCCCTGTAGAATTAACATTACCACATATCAAATGATAGAGGCAGGGCTGGTGTTAGCATCACCCTGTCACTGCCACCCCTCCTAAGCAACATTTAAGTTCATGCTTCAAACTTTTAGGCATAGTAAGCACAGAATGACCTGTAGCTACAATGCTCTTACAGTACAACAGACCTATGCACCACACTATGTTTGCCCATCACACAGAGAGACAGTCACAGTTACTTGCATTTAGTTGCAATAATGATACATTGCAGCAACTCTATGTACAGGTCTGGTGTTAAGTGAAATTGTGCCCTAGGCCTACTGTTTCAGCCACCACCACCCCTCAACACACACACACACACACACACACACACACACACACACACACACACACACACACACACACACACACACACACACACAGACACACCCTCCAGTCTTTCCCTCTTTCCTCCCAACATGGGCTCCCTATACTATGCACGCTAATTTTTTCTTCCTTTTCTCACATTTTGCCTTACTCTTCAGCTTTTACAAGAAGTCATAACTTCTTATAAGCTCTGAAGTGCATTTTAATTTTTTTCTTTTTACACAACCTTTTCATCCAGTGATGGTTTGAAAAGAAATTATGATTCAGGAAAGACATTGTGCTGCTGTCCAGCTTTAGTTTTCCTTGCATCCTTTCAACACACCTTTCCTAAGCAAGTAAGAACAATAATTACCATAAAGGAAATAACTCAAATAAGCCAGGGTCCAAGAAGCTACATGGTTATAGATGTTCTGGGATGCATTTTACAGCATTTTCCCAGCTTTTTAATCAAATGGTGACCAGAAAAAAAAACACAATTAAGAAAAAATCAGTCTTTTTTTTTTTTTTTTTTCAAGTAAGTCATAAGTTATACCAAAGGCTTAATGTTCAAAGATAACAAAAGTAGCTCACAATAAACTAACATTCCAGTCATTGCCTGCCTCCCTAACCTCCCAAAAAAGTGCCTATGCATCCCTCCGGGATGAAAGCAGAGGTTCAGATTGCCACAGTCATGTATTTCAAATGAGTGCTGACATGCATATATACATAGCATGTCTCCTCACTCCTCAACCCAAACTGTCAAAGGCAGCTACCTGTATACATGCCTGAAGTGTGATTGTGAGGAAAGTGAAAAAAATGATGTATTCTACTTTGTTGCTCCTAGACAGTACACTGCCATTGTGCAAGCCTATAGTAACCTTCTTTGTACACCTCCGAAATCTGTGAAAAGTAAAATAAACAATGACCACAGTGTCCTCAGCCCAAACACAAGCTATAATAACCTGATGTGCATAACCTCTAAGTTTTGACTGTGAGAAAATTAAAGATGTAATAACTACCACCCTCCAACACACACACACACACACACACACACACACACACACACACACACACACACACACACACACACACACACACAAAACCTACAGCAGCTTTCTGTTCACACACATCCAAGCAGGGCTGGTTTTTGGTGGGTCTATATCAGAAGTGCGAAAGTTCACAAGAATGAATGCTCTTCTGATCGAAAATGCCAGACATCGAAAAGCTATTTCTGGGGTTGCAGTGCAGTGAGGATAGGAATATTTGCCCTTTCCTCACTGTAGTGTGGCCTCGGAGTTGGAATATATATTTAGCAGGGGGTGTTTGATGTTTGTGCTTTTTTGATGTTTGAGCGTTCGTTCTTGTGAACTTTCACTCTTCTGATATAGACCCGGTTTTAGAATGGGTTTGGATAAGAGCAGAGGCCATTATCAGTTTTATCCTAACAGTGTCGAGTCACAGCCCTGTTCATGTTAAAGCATGTAATCAGAAAATAAATACATTTTTTTCTCCTCATTTTCCCCAACCAACAACAGCTTTCGTGGGCCCCCAAACAGTCAAGGATGATTAAGGGAGCCCCTGTATCCAATTATATAGTCTAGGGAGTGGTGCCCCCAGACTCTTACAAGATCTAAGTGTCTGAATGTTCTGTGATATATTTTATGCATTATTTTTAAAATGTAATTACTTGTTACCTACATTTTTTACTGTAACCCAGAAGAATAATGCATGTGTCCTGACATTATTGGGTGTGTGCACAGATAAAAATCACTGATATTTTACACTTATTGCCCCAAAAATGCAAGTGGATACAAAATGTGTTGTACTATTAACTTTTTAATTGAATTAGAGTAATATTTAAAACTTGCTCCTAATTTTGAGCCTTTATTCTGTTATTATTGGTTTTGTGCTGAAGTTTTCTGCAAATAAGTTGAAAGTTGTAGTATCTGATATTCTGCCAGTGTTTATAAAACTCCCTGAAAGAGAAAATCATCCTTGAAGACCAGAAGCATTAGCTTTTCTTAAAATCCAAAGTTTGCATTGAGATCAGTCACTCTGGGTTGCTGATCTCTCTAGTTCTTACCTTGCTAATGTTCATTATCAGCTTTATCCAAACAGGGTCATATCACAGACCTGTTCAGATTAAAAGGGATAATCAGTAAATTAATACATTTTGTCTCCTTATTTTTCCCCAACCAGCAGCAGCTTTTGTGGGGCCCCCACACAGTCAAGAATGATTATGGGGGTCCCCTTGCAGCCAGGGGTATTGCAAGTACCTAAAGCTGGTCATGTTAGTTTTAGTGGAGTGAATGTCTAGCAGGTTTTAGCTAAGCCAGGGGCACTATGTCAGTGATAAAATATTTAATGGAATTGCGAAGCCTGTTGCTTGATAAAACACTGTTACTATAACCAGACATATCTCTGAATGTTAAAGGCGATGTAAATAAGAGTTATTAAGTAGCTGGTTTATTAAGTACACAAGATTGCTCTGCTAGCTTTTGTTGGTTTGGCATACATGTTATAAAATATCAAGATAACTTGCTGAGGTTGGGGGCCCCCAGGAACAGGGGGTCCCCAGCGATCACAGGGTTGGCTGGTGCCTAAAGCCAGCTATGAATAGATGAACAAAAATGAGTGCTTGGTGCATGTGATTTATAATATGGAGCTTTGCTTAGGCATAGATCTATATTAGTAAGGAATGAACCATTAAGGTCTAACCATGTCTAGGCAATTCTGATTCGATATCATAGCTTAGAAAAATCATCTTCCTCGTCACACCATATTTTCATTTATATAATTGTATGATTGCTTGTGTCATAAGTGATGGTTTAATAAATATGTTTCTTGTTTAAAAAAGGGGCAGGAATTGAAAAATGTATGTAATGTTGCTTAGTTTATATGATATATAGCAATATATGTGAAGTATAATGTTTGTTAAGGTTAATTTAATACAGTTTGATTACCTTTGTATAAATGTAAATTTGCCTAGGTCACAAGTGATGGTGAAAATTCAATAAAGGTGTTTAAAAAATAAATAATAAGAAATGAACCAGTACTCAGTTGACTATAGTTTATTTAGGGAAACAGTGCTATATCATATGTTTCTGTAAAACTATATCCATCCCCATTAATTGTTTGGGCCACAGTTGTAGTTGTTAAGAATGTTCATCAAACAAAACTTTCTCTGGCTGTTAGTACCTTACCTCTGTCACATAATACACCTGGCAGTCACATTCTCCAGATTCTCAAGGCTGCTGCACAGTTCAGATGAACAACAGATGACTTCAGGCTGCCTTTAGAGTTCTGAAATATATTTTCTATAACAATTCTAACCATTCTGCTTCTCTTCCTAACCTTTTATTATACTTTAATTTTCTGGTGTTTTCTACTGTTTTCCTGAAGAGTTGGTGCATTTTCTTGTTTTCTTGTCAGAATCTCTCTTTCTTTAGTTCTAAGCAATCCTTAATGTGATTTGTTATTTCCTTCCATTAAAACAATCTCACTAATTCCCATTCTTACGTTTCTTTTTTGTTTAAGGGATACTTTCTTTTCTTCTTGCATATTTGTAATTTGTCTGCCATCTCTAAATCAGAAAGGACCATGGTTTCCACAAGAACACCTGCAGGAATAAAATTGTTCCCCAGGACTGTCATATGGAGTACATAATTTGTGTAGGTGAGAGTCACAATGCCTGGTAGTGTGGCATTTGTAGGCAATGTTCTGCTTTATGTTTAGTTTCAGGCAAGATTAATTTACAAGAAGAAAATTTTGTCTGGAAAAGCTGATTCTTCTGAGCTGAGCCCTTCTTTGGTAGTGAGATTTTCATCTCCTCTGGTCTCAAGGCCTTCTGAAGCATTAATTATTTAAGAAGCAGAAACTGGCTAAACACCCAAGAATTTCTTCACCAGATACCAAGATTACTCACAAAGTCATGGACCCTCCATTCAAAACAGGTCTAGTTAAAATTATTAAAAATACATTGTGTACCTTGTCTGATTTTTAAAAATCTCAAGTTGTTGACTGTTTTGCCTGCCATTGGATGAGACTGGGGCATGTTTATTACCTTGCATTCAAATCCGTTGACACCAACACTTTTTCTGCTTAGGCAAGATCTTATCAATTCTATGTTCAGCTCTAACTATTAAAAGGTTACAGTGGTTGTCTTCAATCACAGGTTAAGGCTTTCTGGTGCATGTGCCCCTTCCATTTCTTTAGAGAACTTGGACTTGACCAACATCATTTGCAGAAGACCTAGGACACCATCAATTTCTTCATGGCCCTGTTATGGCTCTAGTTAAGCAGGTGCCAGTGTGTGCACACTGAACATTAAAGCTGATGTCACAACCATCACCAGTGGTTGAGTTTTCAACACTGATCCTGCTATTGACTGATTTGGTGCTTTCTTCTTCATCTCTGTAGTCAGTGTCAGTGCTCCTCAGAAAAAGTCTCCTTGCCAAAACAATGGCTTTGGGCACAATGTGCAAGCTTTGACAGTCAATGCTGGCATCAGCTCCTAATGACATCAGTCTCAATACTAAACCAACAAAGCATCATTGCTGTGCTGCCCTGACACTGTATCCCAGCTTTAATGTTGACTTCGTCAACACCATTCTGCCATTCAGTACAGACAGAACTATTACCTTTGAGAACTCTTAAGACAGTTTCAGTTGAGAAATGTTTGTCTTCCTCATCGTGAGAGTCAGCCCTCTGAAGACTTCCAGGACCACACATTAAAAGAAAAAAAAAAGAAACATGGATTCATCCATTGAATCTCCAATGGCTAATACAGATAATGAGTAGGAAAATGTTTGTCATTCTTCTCCTTAATGACCCCAAGCAAGGAAAAGTGCTGGAGATAATGAATTAGTAAAGGGGTGACCCAAAGATCCTGTATCTTCTCCATAGCAGAAAATGCAAAAGCCCTTCAAGGGGTCTCAACAAATCTTTGGAGTGGTGTTTCAGTTAGTGAATATTTTAATTGTATTCATCAATGCCACCTAGGAGTATTCAAAAATAGTTTCTCCTGTTCCAAAACAGTGGACCACATCATGTGTTCCCTCAGATACTAAAGCCTTTGGTTACTTAATACTAAACAGGTACCTTAGGTTTCAAGAGGACTGCCACTTCTTCAAGAAGAATCTATGAGGGTGCTCATTTATGTAACTCATGGTGGACTTCCAGACAGACATCTCAGATTTAATGCAACCAACTAACACTCATTTACCAGATACACATACAAAGGGCAAATTATTATCTTGTCAACAACAGCTTTTTTATGATGGAAAATCTCATGATGATTGCTTTTTACCTTGCAACTCAGAATGTATCTAGATTCATTAGATCTGGCATAGCTATCAGCTGGCACTCATGACTCCACTTAGCGAACTCTGCTGATGACAAAAAATCCTTTATTAACTGCCTATATCCATGACTAATTTTGTTTAGTGCCAAAGTGAAGACATGTTAGGAGTGTATGCAAAAGGAAGGCAAGACTCTCATGACTATCAATGTTAAGTTTCAACTACCTCATGTCCAGATTTTTGCCTCATACTTTTGCTCTATTTCTCTTAACATTTGTGTTTTTCTGACAAATCACTGAGCACTCACGCCATTAAATAATAATATGCTTTTGAGTTTTAGACTTCAGGTCATTCAAAAAATAAATGCTAATACAAATCTTGTTATTCTAGTAACTTTCTAATTTTCTAAGTGCAATAATTAGTATCTGTCCCTCTATGTGGGCCTTTGTCCCAACATTATTTTAGGCTTTGTCCAGATTTATTGTGCTAAGAGGTTAAGATGTATGCTCAACATTCCTTCTCAATGATGCAAAGGATACTTCACCAAATATGGTTTAAGCAGGGGCAACAGCCACAAAAAAGTAGCCTGGATAAAGTGATTCAAAGAGCAATTTTCACAAAGGCTACGTAATCATGGGGACGACTCTTGACAGTTACTAGAGAACCTCAATCTGTCAATGGCTGGTTAGCAGCCTTGAATCGGGCCTGACTGTTTCTTTCAGGAGTCAGTCAGGGAAGTTTTTGCAACTCCACTTGTCAATATGGAACTCCATAACCAAGGACAGATGGATCAGGACAGTTGTATCTACAGGCTACAAAATGCCCTTTCTCTCAGTGCTTTTTTCCACCCATTCTCATTTCAGACATAGCACACTTTCAGAAATAAGTGGCAAAGAAAGACTTTCCTCAACTTCATAAACAAAACAGATATCTAAGTCATCCCACCATACCTGAAATGGTCCAGATTTTAATCCCATTTCTTTTTATGCCATAAAGGCAAAGGATCACTACCTGCTACCAGTTCTGCACAAAACAAACACTTTCATCTTAAAAAAAAAATTTTTTTTATGATCTTGGAGCAGTCAGTTCCTCCTTTTCTAGTACAACAAGACTGGATGTGCTTGTTGGGCCTCCAGGATTCTTTCTCCACAATTAAATAGTAAAGGAGTCTAGGAGGGTTCTTGTTTTCTAAGTTACAGCCAGTTACTATCAGTTCTGGTCTGTTCTACTTGGTATCGTATCAGCCCTCAGGGTGTTCACTAAATGCATGCCTTTGTTTGCAGTTGACCATAGATTGGAAGGAATCAAGGTGTTCCTTACTTTGATGCACAGGATCCTAGCTGCCCCATCCATTCAGGATCTACTGTTAGTTACCTTAATGCACAGGATCCTAGCTGCCCCATCCATTCAGGATCTACTGTTAGTGAGGGAGACTTACACTGTTCCAGTCTCTGGAGACAACACTGAATTTGGTGAAATCAAAATTACAGTTTACACAGCTTCTCATATTCATAGGCTACAGTCTAGGCAGCAAGCCGTGCCAACAGAAAGACTCCATTTTCTTTGAGCCGTGGTTTCATCCCTTCTCTTATTAATGAAGGCAATAGTGCATCCTCACCTAAAGGTGCTGCACCTCATGGTTGTGGCAATTCCTTTGGTTTCTGATGACACATACTTCATGATAATTCTCTAATAGACTCTTCAGGTCCAGCAGTCTCAAGAAGCAGATCATCTCATTCAATAAATGTCTAGCTCTCAGCCTTGCAAACATCACTTGCTATGATGTATGGGATTTCTCCATCGGCAGTCTATTTCATCACAGTCAGGCAAAATAACACTTGTATACTACATTAACAAGCAGGAGAGAACACAATTGAACCCCCTGTACTTGGAAGCTATATATCTCTGGGAATGACAAATGTTCAGCAACTATCTTCAAGCTGCAAACCACATAGATAGACTGCTTACTTCACTGGTAGATAAACTTAGTAGACACCTGCTTCTACGCCTTGCATGGACCTCAACTCCTTGATAGCTTGGAAAGTTTCCTGGACATTCATTTATTCATTTATATATGCATGTATGTATGTATGCATGTATGTTTGTATTTATTGATTGATTTATTGATTGATTGATTGATTGATTGATTGATTGATTGATTGACATTTGTTTACTAGGAAAGTCTAACTGAGTAGGAGCCCATTTTCAGCAGATAACTGGGAAGAAAAACTTCAAAGTATTACAAAACATTTTAAGAACAACACGTTTACAGTCTTCAAAAATAGTTCAAAACAACTACACTTTAAGTATACCAAATTAGACAGAGGGCAGGATTCAGGAAGCCTCTGTGTAAGAATTATAACTCTTACACGGAGGCTGCAGTTAAACGGTGTGATGTCAGCATGTCATGCATATGCATGAGGTGCATGAGGCATGCTGAATCACACTGTAACTGTTACACGGTCCATGTAAGACAGTAGGGGGCGTGTCCGTTGGCTAAGCCCTGCAAGCGGACACGCCCTCGGAAGTCTAGAATGGCAGAAAGTAAACAGCCACGAGAAAGGCCATGGAAATGTGAATAAACACACTACACAACACATGCCCCCACAGACCAGCAATGTAAAAAGTGAACAGATGTTATAAAATGAAAATGAAAACTGTTTTATTTTTTTTAAACCCCGTAAATGTTTGCTAATGTGTGCGCTCGTGTGCGCGGGTGTGCTACTAGCGCAACTGCAGTTAGCAATCAGTGGAAAAGGATATAAGAACTAAATATGCAAAGTAAGCCAAGAAGTAATAGCATAGCGGTAGAGTTGTCGGCTTAAGAGCAGGCAGGCAAGGTTCGAGCCCACACAACAACCTTTTTTTTTTGTAAATAAGCACTAAAACTGCCCCTAACAGTATTGTACAAATGTAAAAGTATTTCCTTTTGTAAAATGGAATGAAATGGAGCATATATTTTCAAGTAATACAATAATAAAAATATGTAGAAATGTACTGATAGCTAAGCTGCTGTGAGACAGAGTGCCCGTAGCTGAGTAGTGTTTCAAAGGCTGCAAATTGCTTGCCCGTAGCTAAGCACTGGTTTAACAGGCTCAAACTGTGTGCAACTAGCTGTGCTTAGCTTAACATGTGTGTTACTAGCCAATTAAGGTTTAACCCAGCGCACACCGTTTGCGCGGAGGTGCGTGCCGCGCCCACAAGCTAACCGCCGGTGCATGCGTTAGCTCTGCGCAAACGAGCGCAGACCTGGTTTTAAGTGCTTAAAAGTGCTTTTGGCATGTTTGATTGACAGGTCCTGAACTCATTTCTAGACAGTCATGAAAATTAAAAATCAGTGCTCAGATTCGAACCCAGGATACCATGCACTAGAATCAAGGTACTAAACCACTAAGCCATGACAGCAGTACTAAGAAATGCAGAAATAGCATATATATAGGATATAATCCAAAATGGAGCATGATAAAGCAGTTTCTGTGAAGTAGATACAATTCCAAAACGGCCAATCATAGAAATGTGCGGGAAAATCGGCATTTATAAGCCCCATAGGTGGGAATACACAGCATAAATGATTGTAGAATACACCTGCAGGCAGAATGAGTGGAGTAGGGGAGGGACGTTGCTTTCGAGCACAGCGGTGGGGCATTGAGGAGTCCAGATACATGGTCTGGCTCCTGGTTCACCATCATGAGGCCCAACTCATGCAGGGCCAGGTCTCATGGGGAGCATACAGGGCGGAGGCATGGGACCAGTTGGCTCATGATCTCACTAGTGCTATTGGGATTCCACGCACTGGTGAGCAGGTCCGTCACCACCATGCGGACCCGAAGCGACGTAAAGAAGACCAGTTGACCCAATGGATCCAGGAGGCCCGGGATATGCCCAATGCCCCACTACTGAGTAAGTTACATTTTATTTATGTATGTAAGGAATTCAACTAGCTGATACCATGGAGATGTGTATTCCAATATTACTTGTTTTGTATTACAGCTGCAGGTGTCCGCTCTGTGAATTGCAGGGCACATGACCGCAGGCTGGTGCGGCTGCACCACCATGCAGGTTAGTAACCCCACCTAGTACTTGTAAATAAATATTATAGTGTAGCACGTAGCAGAACACTGCAGTGTATTGATTAAAAGTAATAGAATGTGCAAGCAACAAGTGAAAGTCTGCAGGTATGGCTGCAACAAGTTCATCAGTATGCAAGTGAAACTGGAAATATAATTGATAGAAATAAATAGTTCTGTAATACAGATGTCCCACCATTAATTAAATGTAGTATAACCTGCAGTAGTCTCAAGAGTACAGCTTCAGAAGCTGAGTTAATCACATGTGAGATATATCCCCTGTTGAAATGCTGAATCATGACAGAAGTGAGGCTGCTGGAAAGTGTTTGAATCACCACAGGTCTAATATGTGAAAAAAGCCTAGAAGTACCAACCTGAACTGTGAAATAGCAGGATGTGTGAGAGTGACAGAAAGGGTCATGTATCAATAAATAAAGTAGTAATAACCCCTGAATATATAAGCCTCAGTGTGGTTCTACAGAACTAAATGCATGTGGGAATTACAAATTAACATCCCAAACTGATTGCAGTGTGTCTGAATCTTGAATGTTTAAGCCAAAATCTGTATATGGTGATGACAGTCAAAAATTTTCAGATAGAATGAATGATTGTCTGACATACTAAACATCCATAGTTGTCCCCTGCCCTGTCATCAAAGTGTAGCAGGATGATGTATCTGATCAAAGTCAAAATAACTAGGATAGTGATGTATCTGTAACAGGTCTAGCATGACAGTCAATTAAAAATCAATTTGAAACTATCACCCACAAGTTAATTGTGTTTCTATTACAAATGTATATTAATGTATAATTTATGAATGTGTCATCATTTTCTTTCTCCACCCCACCCTATAATTGCAAATTAAAAACTCACTAAATATTGGTATGTGAACATTTCATTAACCATGGACATTTGTCCTGTTGTTTCAAAAATATATGCATGTCCGTTGTTGCATGTGCCCTGTTCATACCTGCAAACCTGATGGCCTGTTGCCATTAATCAACCCTGCATGTTGTTTGATTGTGTATTTCTGTTCAAATAATGCATGTGATATTGATATGCCTGTTGTTCAATGGTGTTAATATCTGGGTGTTTGTTTAATGGGAATACCAATGCATGCTGTTACAACTAATTTGAATGGAATAATATGCTACTAACCCAAACTAACATAACATACTCACAAACCTAGAACGCTTGGGAAGGCGGGTCCCAGCGGACCCACCTCTCCCACCTCATCTGGCGACTGCACCTGGCACTAGTGCCCAGGTCGACCCTCCTCCGGTGGCCCTGTGCCACCTTCGGGTGGAAGCGCTGCAGGGGATGGGGCCTGTCCCCCCTCTGCAAGCGTGGCCGGAGGAGCCGTCCACTCACCCTCCAAGGTGTCCGGTCTGTGGTGCGAAGGGAGATCCAAGACTCTGTTCTTGGGCCCCTCGCCAGCTTTAGGCCTGGGTGGCACAGCTTACGGGCATGCCCGTTGTCCCGCCTGCACAGCCCCCAGCACAGTCCCGTCCTGGGCTGTGAAGGAACAGTGGCAACTGCCTATGGGTGGGGATATCAGTTCCACTGTTGCCATCTGTGGGCTCATGTGCCCTGGATATCCCAACCTCCATCCCCGTCAATTGTGTAACCCACATGTGTCATACACGCCCCTGTATGCGTCTTGTCTGTCTTGTCTGTTAACCTACCCAACCTACCTCCCCAGCTATACCGACTACCTTCACCTGACATACCACTCTCACCTGAAAAAAAAAAAAAGGGCACTCTGTACCCACAAAAACATTACGCCCCATACATAGCTGTCCATGTTGCACACATGTCCGCTGGACATTGAAACTGTTAATTACAATTGGCTGTACAACAGGTATTAATGTTGTCCTGACACCTCTCTCAGAGGTGGAAGGTTTCAAATGTCACACCAAATTACATACAAATGCACAGCTGTTGCTGAGAAAGACATGGGCAGCTATGGGCCTCACCTACATCCTTCCTGCAAATCCCAAGCTTGTTTCCCTACTGTCTTACCCTCTTTGTGACCCCTTTTAACCACTTTCCTGTCACCCCTTTTCTTTTCTTTCAAAGAAAATAGCGGGTGTGCACTTGTGCTTGTGAGCTCACCGCTAGTGCGCATGCATGAGCTCCGCGCAAACGAGCGCAGACCTGGTTTTAAGTTCTTTAAAGTGCTTTAAAGTGCCTTTGGCACTTTTGATTGACAGGTCCTGTACTCATTTCGAAAGAAAAATAAATTCCCACTGCCAGTCTCGAACCCAGGACCTTGGTAACACTAGTCTGTATGACCTACCACTAAGCCATGACTCTCATACAAGAACATAGTGCTAAAATAAATATAACATGTAATAGTAGGAATCAATATAAAGGCAATATAGGATGTGTACTACCCAAAGCATGTCAGGTAGATTTTAATGCCTGAATTACTGGATTCCCATACTAGTTTAGTGTTCACAGAAACAGCCCTGCTAATTGTTAGCTTGTACATAATAATGTAAGGTAATGTACATATATGAAAGTATTATATGTACACACACATATATATATATATATATATATATATATATATATATATATTAATACATATGAAATATAGTGGTAGGTGTCAGTATTCATACACACTCACTACAGGAAACAGTGAAAATAAATGCAGCAACCAGAATCTACAACACAGCCTGACTCCTGTGAGACTTAATAACCCTTTTAACTGCGTAAAGGTGCCTTCAGCACTTTGATTGACAGGTCCTGTACTCATTTCGAAAGAAAAATAAATTCCCACTGTCAGTCTCAAACCCAGGACCTTGGTAACACTAGTCTGTATGACCTACCACTAAGCCATGACTCTCATACAAGAACATAGTGCTAAAATAAATATAACATGTAATAGTAGGAATCAATATAAAGGCAATATAGGATGTGTACTACCCAAAGCATGTCAGGTAGATTTTTAATGCCTGAATTACTGGATTCCCATACTAGTTTAGTGTTCACAGAAACAGCCCTGCTAATTGTTAGCTTGTACATAATAATGTAAGGTAATGTACATATATGAAAGTATGTATATGTACACATACATATATATATATATATATATATATATATATATATATATATATATATATATTAATACATATGAAAGATAGTGGTAGGTGTCAGTATTCATACACACTCACTACAGGAAACAGTGAAGATAAATGCAGCAACCAGAATCTGCAACACAGCCTGACTCCTGTGAGACTTACTAACCCTTTAACTGCTTAAAGGTGCCTTCAGCACTCTGATTGACAGGCCCTGTACTCAATTTGAAAGCAAAATAAAAGCATACTATTAGGCCCTACCACAAGACCATTGTAACACTAGTCTGTATGACCTACCACTAAGCCATGACTCTCATACAGGAATATAGTGCCAAAATAAGTATAACATGTAATAGTAGGAATGAAGATAAAGGCAATATAGGATGTGTACTATCCAAAGCATGTCAGGTAGACTTTTACTGTCCTAATTACTGGTTTCCCATACTAGTTTAGTGTTAACAGAAACAGCCCTGCTAATTGTTAGCTTGTACTTAATAATGTAAGCTAATGTACATATATGAAAGTATGTATATGTACACACACACACACATATATATATATATATATATATATATATATATATATATATATATATATATATATATATATATATATATATATATTAATACATATGGAAATATAGTTGTAGGTGTCAGTATGCATACACACTCACTACAGGGAACAGGTGAGAGAAATGCAGCAACCTGAATTTACAACAGAGCATGAATCATGAGAGACCTACTAACCTTCACACTCACAGAACACTGTCGACAGCATACCAGCATGGTCCACGCCCTTACAATCTGAAAGGGCAACGCCTATCTCACATACCCTTTTATAGCACTGTCCTGAAATCACAGTGAGACATGCAATCAGTACACAACTGGCTGCATGCAATTAGCAAATGCTGCCTTACAATTGGTGCAGAGGCCATCACATGGACCTATGCAGATACCTACAAAAGCAGCCAGTACTAACACTCCACACATGCAATACATTCATTGCACCAAACTGACAGAGAGAGAGAGAGAGAAAAAGAAAGAAAAAGAAAGAAAGAAAGAAATAAAGCAATAAAGGCAGTGATAAAAAAATAAAACTGCATCATCACAGCAACAAAACCAGCAGCAGCAGCAGCAAACAGCAATTAGCACCAGTGACACAGCAACAGCTGACACAAACACAGGTAATGCAAAGTAGCAGGTTAATACTGTGTTTACTGTGAAACCTCCAAATGTATCATAGTTCACTATCTATAGGTATGTCCATGAGATAGGTTGTGTGTACATAGTCCTGATATATATACATATGTAATATTGCTGTACATGTCTTCCATACTTAAAACTTCCATAGCTTAGAACACAAGGCCAGTTATGCATATGATGCAGTAGTTCCCAGGGTCAGTAGAGGTTCCTCCTCATTGGTGTGGGACCACTGTGTATGTATGGCACTGTTCAGGTACATATCCTGTAGTATGGCCAGGGTTTAATATCAGTCTGTAATGTGGTGCTATGTCCTCTAGGGGTGAACGTATCACACATCCAGGGATACCATTTTGTAACAGTGATGCTGTGTGTTCTGCAATGTTGAGGGTGGCCCTCACCTGGACATGTGAGATGATAGGGAGGTTACATTCATCTGTGATAACTAATTCCACTTGTGTAGGAGAATGGGGAATACCTGCACCTAAACTGTCTGCAACAATGTTGCCAATATCTGTGCATTTGGTGAATGTGAAGCATCTTACCACTGCTGACCACAGATGCCTTGCCTTCATGTGAATCTGCTCTGTGCTGCAGTAGCCTCCTGCTATTGTTATACAATGTGCCTGTATCTGTAGTCCACTGGACAGGATAAATAAGTGGTGTGCATACGGTCTGGGTTAGATATGTGTGTGCATATTACATGCACTATGTGGGATGTCTGTGGTAAGCTTTTGCAAAGGGGCCAGCAGTGTGTGTTGTGGCTTCCACTGGCCCAGTGGGCTGCATGGATAGCATCACAGTCCTAACTAGTGAATAACTGTGTAATTACATACATACATAGCAAGGTAGTGTACTGTGCTTGTGGTGTTGTTGGGATATGTATATCCAGGCTGAGTAATGTGTGTCCACATCACAGTGTTGGGTGGCAACACACATACAGTATGTTGGGATGAACACCCAGAGTGTTCCAGAAGTGTTGCCTGTGCAGAAATATCTGGCCATTACCTGTGCATCCCCCACAACACACACACATGCAACATATGGCAGAAGCAGTATAGCAGTACACATAGGTTCATAGGTTCATACTAGGCTATTTGCCCTAGGGCATTGATAAGCCTAGCCAGAATGTGTTTGTCTTTTGCCACCCAATTAAAATTTATTTTGCTATGCCCTTTTCCGAGGTTAGTATACTGTGCCTCTGTCTAACAGTGACATAGAAGTGATACCCGGGGTACAACTATGATCTCCCATCCACTCATCCAGATTCCTATGGAAGAGAGTCAATGAGGGACTCTGCCTAACCTGTACTGTGAGTTCATTACAGAGTGAAGGGAGCCTCTGGGTTATGAATCTGTCCCTCCAGCATGTCCTATTTATTTCAGTGCTAAGGTTCAGGTCTCTTGAGCGTGTGGCCGTATGGGATTCTGATTTCTTGAGGTGCAGCATGTCCATTACTTCTGGGTTGGACATGGCTGTATACGTCAGGCACAGATTGCCTCTGAACAGGCAGTATGCCACTGAGTCCAGCTGGACTTTCTTTAACCGGGCAGCATATGGCATCTGTTTGAGCCCTTTGATCCTCTTGATGAGGTACTGTTGGGGTTTTCCAGTTGCTGTAGGTGTCTGGTTATGCAGACAGTCGCCCATGGGTTCTCGTGGGGGCATCCGTGGCCGTACTGCCTCTGGCCGACGTGCCCAAGGAGGTATGTCAACCTCCACTATGTTTTGGACTGTTATGCAGGCACAGGTGCGTATGGAAAGGTACACCAGACAGGGTCTGAGGGAGCTGACAGCATGTTGCACAGCCATGACAGATGGCATGCGTGACATTGCGAATGCTATTCGTAATTTCACAGATGTCGTTGACAGACGTTGTGGGGACATACAACAGCTGCTCCACAACCAGATGTCCATGGGCCAGGGCGATGGTGTGCGTTTGCGGCGTCGACGTGGCCGTATGCCGGCAACAGCAGCAGCTGGCAGTCGCCGATGACAACAGGCCCACTCACGCACCTCAAGTGCCAGCAGCAGCCCCAGCAATGCTGGGTTAGTGCTGTCATCAGGACGCCCCAGGAGACCACGTGCACGTGGCTCTGGACAGTCCCAACAGGGAACTGTGTCCAGTCAACACACACCCGCTTCCGATGACAGTACCCAGTCTGGGTTAGTACCGGATATGGTCCATAGCACCCCTGCCAGGCACAGGTACCGTGTCCGTGCCCACAGACACTGATCTGGATGACCTGACAGGTGCAGTCTGTGGCTGGCCACAAAACCCTGTACATGGCAGCCATTATGTGGGACTGTGTGCGTGCTTACACACATGCAGAAATTTAACACCTAGGGCAAACACATACACACACACACTGCACCAACACTGGTCCACCCTGTACTGCTGCCCCTCACAAACACACATACACACACATGTCAATTGGCGGTAGCAGTGGCTGGCTTGGGCATACCTAACCCACACCCTGTGCATATGATGACACTGTGCCACCTCCTGCATACTACAACATCAGTGCAGGAAAAGGTAAACACGTTGCTGATGCACAGGGTGACTACATAGATGTGTATAAGTAGTAACATGTTGGTAACTGTTCACTGTTCCACTATGATTGTGTGTATATCCCAGCATTCCTGCTGCAGTAACTGTATGAATGTCCTGAATTGTTATCTGCACCCATACTACTTACCAAAGTGTACCAGCTGCACACCATCACATGCTACCATTGACTATGGGAATGTGCATCATGTGCTGTATTGTAGATTCAGCTATATGTATCTGTTCTGTCACACATGCATTTACACACACCCTGCTACCCCCACACATGCACACGCTCACCTGCCATTTCCATTATTTATTACCCTACATGAGTAGCTGTCGACACATGACAGGTACACATTTGAAAAGTGCACTATTTGGATTACTACCGATTTCCTCTTCTCTACCTGTACTCACAGGGTGCAGGCAACCTCATTAGTTTAAAAGTGTAATGTGCATCAGGTACTGTGGTTCCCTGATTGCCACATCCAACATGTTTTCCATATGGAAATGCACACACAGAAACATCCCACATCCACACACTTGCCACATTCAGGTTTCAAAACACTATCTAGGTATATTCTGGTACATGTGCGTGTTACAGTAGCATGTAGCACTATACTGAGTACTGGCAGTTGTCTGTTGTCATGTTGTTTGTATAGGGTGCTGTCAACATCACTGTTTGTTAAGGGAAATGTGCACCCTGCAGTGCGTAGCCCCATTTGGCAAAAGCCACATCCCACCCCCAGCATTGTGCACACACACTAAAACACATACTTTCCATTTGCAAGATTCAAACCCCTACCTAACTGTGTTATGACACTAGAGACAGACACATTAGCAGAGTGTGCTATTTGCATTAGTGGGAGAAATCCTTTCTAATGCTGTACTTAGAGGGTGCTGACATCATCTGTGTTTAGGAAGAGGGATGTGCACCCTGTAGTGTGTTCTCCCAGTTGGCAAAAGGCACTTTTCCCTCACAGCATTATGCACACACACAAACCCCACTCTCACATACATTCCCTTTGCAGGATTCAAACCCCTACCTAACTATGTTATGACACTGGAGAAAGACGCATTAGCAGAGCGTTATACAAATTACTGGAGAGCTTTAATTCAGGTAATATAGTTATAGAGTGCTGACATCATCAGTGTTTCAAAAGGGGAATCTGCATCCTGTAGTGTACTGTCACAGTTGCTAATAGGGGCATTTCCCACACACACATCGATGTGTTTGAGGTTTGCATATGTGGGGGATCCAGTACTCCAGTGTGATTAGTATATGGTTCGATTGCAACAATGAGGGATATACTTCAAGTGGTGAGCATTTTGTACTCATGTTTGTGATGATCAGGTCTAGTATATTTTCCCTCTTGTGGGAATGTTGACTACCTGTTCCATAGCTAAAGAGTTTCTGAACTATGGGAACCCTAGAGCTTGGGTATTGTGGCTTGAGTAATGTTCACAGTCTATGTTTGGGTAGTTGACGTCACCCAGTATGATGGTGTTTGCAGAGAAATCTATACTCTCCTGTGTCATCATGAAGGCTGTGTGGGATTCCTGAGTTTGAGAGGGTGATGTAAGAGCTCCTCTGTGTCTCTTTCCATGTGGTCCAGGGAGGTACGTCTCAGGTTGTTCACACCAGCATGGACAATGACTGCCTCATACTTGTACTTGCTGTGGAGTGACCTGAGTGCTTGTGTTATGTGGCACATTCTATCACCCGACAGGTAGCTAAATGTGACCCTCACCTTGCTCAGTCTGGAGGGCGGGAGTAGTGTGTCTGACTATGGCATCACCTATTATAGGTGTGTCACACATTGTGTTTGGCCTTATGGGCTGTGCCTGTTAAGAACACTGACTTTGTGAGGTCTGTGTTGCTTGAGATATGTGTTCATGTGGGATGCAGCGTGTCTGGCCATGTCATTTCTGTCCATGGTCTGGTAAGTATCACCTTTGGTGACATAGGTATTCATATGTCAGCTGGTGAGCATTTGCAGTGTTACCTACTGAAAGTGGTACAGCTTGTTTGTTGTACAATGGACTACATGCAGCCCTGCTTACAGTAGCTATGTTTGCATGCATGTTTCCTTGCAGTTACCCTGGAATACTGATCCGACCTGCCATGCAGAGTTACACAGCTTCTGTGGACTCCTAGTGACATCTGCATAGCTTACTATATGTATGTTCATGTCTCACTTGACAGAATGTCACTGTTTCTCCTGTGCACATGTACGTTGCCTGTGACACTTTGCATATGACTTACCTGGCATCTGTCCACGTGAGCAGTCATATATGCCACTGCAGGACTCTAAACCTGATGATGCACACACTCAAAACATTCCTCAGCATGGAGAACATCGCTATCTGTGCAGTAACAGATACCGGATTCAGGGCTACCAACAGCACTCCAGCACTACCAAGTTATACCTCATACCATGCTTTTCAGGCCCAAAACTTGCACAAAACCACAAAAGGAGGGGTGTATTGATATTCATCCAAGATACCCACACCTCCAGGTTGGTGGCAAAGCACCAAACATCAGAGACTATCCATATGCAAGTAACAATGGGTAAAACTGCCTTCCAGGTTATAGCCTGCTACAGACCACCCTCACAAACACAAGAACCGCACTTGGCCTTCCTGAAAACAGTTGGAAATATGTAGGTCTGTCCATACACCATTATATTGGGTGGGTTAAACTACCCAAACATAGACTGGGAGCATGACTGTAGCTCCAACACCCTAGCCCACAGATTACTGGAATTTATATACCAATATGCTATGGAACAACTTGTTACCACTCACACAAGAGGGAAAACATACTGAACCTGATCATCACCAACATGGGGACTCTATGCTCCAGACCAGAAGTGTATCCCTCACTGGTAAGATCAGACCATAAACTAATCTCACTGGATATTCACATCCCAAGGCCACCCCCTGCACAGAAGAATACAGTCAACAACTCATGTAAAGCATGTTCACACTCCTCATAAATGATGTGGAAACCTTCAAAGCCCCCAGGCCTGTTGAAAATATGGACCAGACTGCAGATACCTGTATAAAGGCATTCTATGGACACCTTCAGGAATGCATGGATCATGCAATCCCAAATAAAAGCAAGACCCAATCCTCCAAAGGCAGACGTCCTGTGTGGTGGACACCAGCCATAAACAAACTATACAATAGAAGGATGAAGCTACTAAATGATACAACAAACTCCCAAAATGTGAAGGCATCACAGATGAGTATTAGAAGAAAACTACAGGCACTCATAAGATTGTCTAAGGCCATCTTTGAGAGCAGATTCCACAAGACACTGAGGATAATCACAAGGCTTTCTGTAGTTATGTTAGGAACCTGGGTGGTAATTCCCAGATATGCTCAGAAGTAGTCCAAGATGTCACAAGAAATACCAAACACACAGACATTGCCAACATCCTAGTGGACAGGTTCACTGCTACCTTCTCCCCCCCTCCACACCAAAAGGGCAAATATTTCTCCCAGCAGAGTGCTGCCCCCCCCTGACATCTCAGATGCTCAGGTAAGAGCTGCCCTCTCCAAAGCAATAAACACTGCATCAATGGGACCAGACAGTGTCCCAGGCTGTGTCCTACATGAACTCCAAGAAGAGCTACACCCAGACATAACACTACTGTTCAATCCCAGCCTTACTACACGATATGTGGCCAAAGAGTGGTGTACAGCAACAGTGGTCCCTCTACATTTAGGTGGTGCCTTAACGGATCCTGGACACTATCGCCCCATAAGTCTGAATAGCTTGGTCTGCAAAGCTATGGCAAGGATCATCATGAACCTCATAAATATAGATATTGGGGACCTACAGACACTTCATCATACACAGTTTGGCTTTGTTAATGGCAGATCCTGCCTCTCAAACCTGTTTGATTTCTTTGAAACAGTCACCAAGGCCACTGTCAAGGGAAGGTGGTCTACACAGCCTACCTGGACCTTGCATAAGCCTTTGATACAATACCCCACTTGTGCATTCTAGGGAAGATCACCAGTGTACATATCAACCCCTATGTCACTACAGATATTGCACAGTGGCTCAAGGGCAGAACACACATGGTTAGAATTGCTGGAGCCATGTCAGCCTCAAAACCAGTTACAAGTGGTGTCCCACAAGGCTCAGCCCTGGGATCTGTCTTGTTCAGTATATATTTATCAGAGGTACAGGCCAACATGGAAGGACTGTGGCTGAGCAAGTCGCAGATGACTGCAAACTGGACGCCATAATCAACTCTCCAGCCAACACACGCATCCTCCAAAAGGGCCTCTTAGAAACAGACGACTTGTGCCACAGCCATGGCCTCAAGCTGAATGCCAAAAGTGTATAGTCATCCCTTTGGCAAAAACAAAGTGACCACAAAGTACCACATATGTGTTAATCCATTAAGTGCAGATGAAGGAATTATGGACCTTGGGGTACACAAGTTGATAGCATTCTCTCATTTGACAACCACATGGCCAAAGTGGTTAGGAAAACATTTTATATAGGCCACCTCATCATGAAGGGATTCACATGTAGATCAGGGGTGGACATTGTGCCTCTTTACTCATCCCTCATCATGCCCATAATTGACTACAATGCCCTGTCGGCATGCACCTTACCAGACACCTGCAGCAACTGGAAAGACCACAAAAGTACCTCAACAAGAGGATCAAAGGGCTCAAACAGATGCCACATACTGACTGGTTAAAGAAACAGCAGCTCTACTCAGTGGCATACTGCCTCTTCATAGGCAATCTGTGCCTGACATATAAAGCCATGTCAAACCCTGACTTAATGGTCATGCTGCACCTCAGAATATCCAGATCCCATCAAGCTACACGCTGGAAAGACTTGAACCTCAGGAGTGATATACATAGGACATGCTGGAGGGACACATTCATAACTCAGAGGCTCCCTTCACTCTGGAATATTATCCCAATAGAGGTTAGGCAGAGTCACTCAGTGACTGTCTTCAAGAGGAATATTAATGACTGGATGGGACATTGTAGGTTTACCCTGGGTATCACTTATGTGTCACTGTTAGACAGAGGCACAGTATACTAACCTTGGAAAAGGGCATAGCAAGATAGATTTACAATGCATGGTGAAAGCCACACACATTCTGGCTAGGTTTATAAATGCCCTAGGGCAGATAGCCTAGTATGAACCTATGAACCTATGTATCTTGTTCACCATTGGCCCTATGTGCTGTTAATCACCAATGCAATCTCAATACTATGGTAGCATGTGCAAAGGTCAGTTGTCAGTCACCTCTATGGTACAGTTGTGGAATATGTGAGTCATGTAGTAATGTCACAGCTGCCACATGTACACAGTCAACCCTATCCCCTACCCATGGATGTACAACACATGTATGAGATGGAAACACATAGCCAAACTGTGGACTAAGCACTCTGAACCCAGTACTGGCATAACCTGTCAGGTGGCATGAAATACTACAGTGACTGCAATACCAGTCTGATGTAGACCTACACTGACAGCAATACAAGCACGGGAACACACAGGGCCATTCGTGGAGCCTAAGAATGGCATCCTGCCTGAGTGGCAGACACCTCTGCAGCTGGCACACAGGCATACGTTAGGCCTGAACACAGCACGCATAACACATAGCACACAAATCCTGTGTGCCAAACAAGCACAGTCTGTACAGCTATACAACACTACTGCTGCAGTTGTGTTAGGTACTTTTATTGTCCAGTACAGTGAGGTCATGCTCACCAGGCTGGACAAGGTGAAGGTCACAGTGATATGCTCATGGGGCACTATGGTCCACCACATAACACAAGCATACAGGTCAGTCAGATGCATGGACACATATGACTCAGTCATTGTCCATGCCACTACAGCTGATGTGTGATGTCCCTCACTGGAATACATGATAGGGAACATGGAAGGGCTCACTGAGCAAGTGGCACAGGCTGGTAGAACCCTGACCTTGGTTGGCATCATACCCTCACCAGGAATGCTGACATATTACTGAATGCTAATGAATTACTGTAGCTACAACACCCTAGCTGAAAGGTTCTTAGCATGCGGTCACTGCATTGCTATGGAACAACTTCTTACCACTCCCACAACAGGTGGAAACATGCAGCACCTCTTCATCAACAACATGTAGACTATATGCCCCAGACCAGGTGTGTATCCCTCACTACTAGGTTGATAGCATCTACATCTCACACTGTATATACACATCCCACATGCAGCACCTGCACAGAAGACCACAGTCATAATGTTACCCAGTGCAAATACCATGTATTCACATGTGGCAGGCATCACACATGGTAACTATTGAAGGTCACAGGTACATATGTGTATTTGGCACACACATACATCATGTGTGCATTGCCATAACTGGTTTAATCGATGTCATGCATTATTGTGAGAAACAACCCGCACACATGGGCATTCTGTGTGAGCAAAACACACGTGACATGTCTGGAATCAAAAGCCATAAATAATTGTGATATTGTTTAGAAAGGGGTATGTGCATCCTGTAGTGTGTTTTCCCAGTTGCCAAAAGGGATGTTTCTTTCATACACACTAACCCCCTTCACACACACTTGCTGGATTCAAACCCCTACCTAACTATGTTATGACACTAGAGATGGACGCATTAGCAGAGCACACTATTCGCATTACTGGGAGATTTCTTTTCTCCTGATATACTTATAGGGTGCTGACATCATCAGTGTTTAGAAAGGGGAATGGGCATCCTGTGGTGTGTTTTCACAGTTGCCAAAAGGGATGTTCCTTTCACACACACTTGCTGGATTCAAACCCCTACCTAACTATGTTATGACACTAGAGACGGACACATTAGCAGAGCACGCTATTCACATTACTGGGAGATTTCTTTTCTCCTGATATACTTATAGGGTGCTGACATCATCAGTGTTTAGAAAGGGAATGGGCATCCTGTGGTGTGTTTTCACAGTTGCCAAAAGGGATGTTCCTTTCATACACACTTACACACACTAACCCCCCTTCACACACACTTGCTGGATTCAAACCCCTACCTAACTATGTTATGACACTAGAGATGGACGCATTAGCAGAGCACGCTATTCAGATTACTGGGAGATTTCTTTTCTCCTGATATACTTATAGGGTGCTGACATCATCAGTGTTTAGAAAGGGGAATGGGCATCCTGTGGTGTGTTTTCACAGTTGCCAAAAGGGATGTTCCTTTCATACACACTTACTAACCCCCTTCACACACACTTGCTGGATTCAAACCCCTACCTAACTATGTTATGACACTAGAGATGGATGCATTAGCAGAGCACGCTATTCGGATTACTGGGAGATTTCCTTTCTCCTGATATACTTGTAGGGTGCTGACATCATCAGTGTTTAGAAAGAGGAATGAGCATCCTGTGGTGTGTTTTCCCAGTTGCTAAGAGGAACATTACCCTCACACAGACTTGCACACAGACCAACCACAATCACCCACACACACACACACTCTGGATAAGCTGTCATTCCCTAGGGCAAACAGCCTAGTGTTGACCTCTACACCCATATGTTTAACTGTCAGATGCACATTATTTGGTGCTGATAGCAGTGTTTGCAGGTCTTTATTGCCATAACATTACCTGTTTGTATGAACAACTTGTGTATCTGTGGACGATGTTTGCATATGGGGACATCCACTATATCATGTATGTCTCTGTAGTCATTTAAGTGTGAGCACTGGTCAGATTGCTATAATGTTGTTGGTTACTGGAATAACACGTACATATACCAGATATATGTGGCAAAATGCTAAACTGATATTTGGACTAAGTGTGTGAGCATGCCCAGTTCAGCCTTCCCATGGCATGTTGTGTGAAAGATGTCTCATTTATCAAAGTGTGTGAGCATGCCCAGTGTGAGCTTTCCATATGTTGAACTCTGCAGCCCATCACATTTGTGGATGAGTGTGAACTTCAACAAATATCCCTGTTTATGGTTGTGTGTTCTGTGTCATGTTGTGTAGTTACTGTCCAAATGCTTTTGTGTGAACACAACAGGGATTATACTGTGCCTGCAGGTTTTGCATGGGATACTTTGCATACAATTGTCAACATCTGTTCATACTGACCTAACACTGTAGTACTGTATAGTGTAGTGGTTCAGTACTTTCACTGTGGTGGACAGTATCCTGGGCTTTAGTCCTATCACTGCTTTACATTTCCATAGTGAGCACAACAGCCTGGTTAGGGTCCAGTTGTGCACATCTGCACAAAGGCGGTGCCTCTACGGACCCTGGTAATTACCGCCCAATAAACTTAACAAGTCTAGTCTGCAAAGCTATGCAGAGGATCATAATGGAGCTCATAAACAAAGATATAGGGGACATGCAGACATTGGACCCGTCCCAGTTTGGCTTTGTCAAGGGCAGATCATGCCTTTTGAACTTGGTCGACTTCTTCAAAACAGTCACTAAGGCCATTGATGAGGGAAAGGCAGTCCATACAGCCTACCTTGACCTTGCAAAGGCTTTCGACACAATACCCCACTCGGGTATTGTAGAAAAACCTACCAACTTAAATGTAAACCCATATGTCACAAGATGGGTTGCAAACTGGCTTAAGGACAGGACCCACAGGGTTAGAGTTGCTGGCGCTATGTCAGACTCCAAGCCGGTCACAAGTGGTGTCCCACAGGGCTCGGTCCTTGGCCCCTATTGTTCGGCATCTACTTCTCAGAAGTACAGGCCAACATGGGAGGACTTTGGCTGACAAAGTTTGCAGATGACTGCAAACTGGGCGCCATAGTGGAAAGTGCATCAGACACGGATATCCTTCAGAAGGGACTCACGGAAACTGATAGCTGGTGCCAGAGCCATGGCCTGAAGTTAAATGCCAAAACATGTATAGTCATACCCTTCGGGAAAAGCAAGGTAACCCCAAGCTACCATATAGGTGGCAATCCTCTAAGCACAGAAGAGGTTATCAGGGACCTGGGGACCCAGGTTGACAGTGGCCTTTCTTTTGAAACTCACGTTGCTAAAGTGGTTAGAAAGACCTTCTACATTGCCCACCTGATCATGAAGGGATTCACATCCAGATCTAGTGAGGTCATTGTTCCCCTGTACTCTTCACTTATCAGACCAATGATCGAGTACAATGCCCCATTCGGGATGTATCTCACCCGACATCTGCAGCAATTGGAGAGACCCCAAAAGTCCCTCACCAAAAGGATAAAGGGACTCCAACATCTGTCATATGCTGCCAGATTGAAGAAACTCCAGCTCTATTCAGTCGCATACCGTCTGCTCAGAGGTGACATGTGCCTGACATACAAGGCCATGTCCAACCAGGAATTAATGGACATGCTCCACCTCAAAACTCCAAATCCACCAGAACCACTAGGGCAAGTGACTTAAACCTTAGCAGGGATATAAGTAGGACATGCTGGAGGGATAGATTTATCACTCAGAGACTCCCTATGCTGTGGAATAGAATCCCGGTCCATGTGAGGCAGAGCACCTTGCTGGCTCTGTTCAAGAGGAATCTTGACCTGTGGATGGGAGATCGTAGGTTTACCCCATGAATCATCTCTGTGTCACTGCTGGACAGAGGCACAACAAACTAATGGGCACAGTATTGTTTCCATATAAGGGGTGGCGTAAGCCACAAAACTCTGGGCTAGGCTTATAAATGCCTTAGGGCAGATAGCCTAGTATAAACCTATGAACCTATGAACCTATCTGACCATGTTGCATTATGTTCAGATATTAACTACTTAAAACAGCCTCATCCAACATCAGTAGTGTATTCCACAACATAGGCGTACATTGGCAAACACTACCGATGTGCCCTAGGCCATTTCTAATGCTAGTCAGAGAGTGTGTTTGTCCTTCGACACATTGTAAGTGTAGTTTGCCATGACATATGTCATGTTTAGTATACTGTGCCTCTGTCTACCCGTGACATAACAGTGATACCCAGGGTAAACCTACCATCTCCCATCCACTCATTAAGATTCCTGTTGAGGAGAATCAACGAGTGACTCTATGGATAACCTGTACTGGTAGTTTACTCATGCGTGGGTTGGCTTCTGTGTTATGGATAATGCAGTACAGCTTGTCCTATGTATGTCAGTGCTGGGGTTCAGGTCCCTCATGTGCATAGCTCACTGCCATTCAGATTGTACAAGGTGCAGCATGTTCATTGATTCCAGCTTGGACATGGCTTTCTACATCAGGCACAGCTTGCGTCTGGGTGGCCAGCATGGCAGTGTGTGGAGTTGCACTCTGTTTAATCAGGCAACACATTACATCTGTTCAAGCTCTTTGATACTCCTGGCGGGGTACTGTTGTGGACTTTACAGTTGATGGAGGTGTCTGCTGAGGTACACCCCACAGGGGCTGTTGTAGTCAATTGTAATGCTGATGAAGGATAACTGCAGAACCACAATGACCTCCCCTTATCTAGATGTCATAACCTTCATGATTAGGTTGGTATATGGATTGTTTCTGTTAACACTACAGCCACATGTTTGTCCAATGCAGGATATCTATCACCTTGTGTACCCAGGTCTGTCATTACATGTTAAGTATGTAATGGGTTAACACCTATGTGGTAATTGGTGGTCACTTACTGTATATCCACAGAGGTTGACTATACAGTTTTCTCCATTTAACATGCTGACATGGCTATGGCACCAGTTGTCTGTTTCTATGTGGCCCTTTTGTGGGATGCTTGTGTCAGCTGGAGTGTCTGATATGTTGGGCGGTTTGTAGTCCTCTGCAAACATGTTCAGGCACAGTCCTTACATGTTGGCCTGTACCTATGGGGCATATATACCAGACGGGAATGGTCCCAGGACCAAGCTTTGTGGGATACCTGTTATATGTGGTTTGTAGTCTGACATGGCTGCAGCATGTCTGACCATGTCAGTTCTGTCGTTGGTCTGGTTTGCAACCCCTCTAGTGACATAGGGGTGTATATATAAGCTGGTGAGCATATCTATATTGAACACGTAGGGTATTGTATGGAAGGCTTTGCAAGGTCCAGCTACACTGTGTGGACCACATTGCCCTCATCAGTGACCTCAATTACTGTTTCAACTGAGTCACACATGTTTAGGGGCAGGGTCTGCACTTAATAAACCCACACTGGGTAGGGTCGGGTGTCAATAGATCCCCAATATCTGTATGTCTGCGGTACATGCTGATCCTTTCCATAGCTGTGCAGACCAAGCTTCTCAGGATTCTGTGGTGGTTGATTTTAGTATCCATTCAGGCGACACCTTTCTTGAGAACGACCACTGTTGTTGTACACTCCTCTTTGGGCACATATCCTGTGGTAAGGCTGACATAATGTCAGGGAGGCAGCAGTCTGCTGGGAAAGATATTTTGCATTATGGGGGTTTGCACTGCACCTGTCAGGATGTATGTTGGCAATACGTGTGTGTGTTTGGTATGTTGTTTGTAATATTTGTGTGATCCAGAGCATATCTGGGAATTCACAACACGCTCCCTACCATCAGTTGCAGCAGCCTTGGGGTTATCCTTAGTGTCCTGTACAATTTGTATCATAATAGGTTCATAGGTTCATACTAGGCTATCCACCCTAGGGCATTTGTAAGCTTAGCCACAGTGTGTGTGGCTTTTGCCACTTGCTATGTGAATATTATGGCAATTTATGATTTACTTAGCTGTGCCTCTGTCTGGACATGACACAGTAAAGTGTACATTTACAATTATCCATCCATTTTGCAAACTTCCTGTTGAAGAGTGTCAGTGAGGGGCTCTGCCTAACATGTAGTGGTATTCTGTTCCAGGGTGTGGAGAGACTCAGGGTTAGGTATCTGTCCCTCCAGCACATCCTATTTGATTATGTGTTGAGGTTGACATCTCTGACTCACACAGCTCCGATGGCTTTGAGTTTTCTGGGGTGGAGCATGTCCATTACTTCTGTGTTGGACATGGACTTGTACAACAGACATACAATGCCTCTGTGTAGGCAGTATGTGACTGCATTCAGCTGTGGTGTCTACAGCCAGGCAGCATATGAGATATATTTGAGACCCTTTCTGACTCTTGGTGAGGTACCTTTGAGGTCTTTCTAACTGCTGCAGGTGCCAGGTAATGTACATCCCAAATGAGGCATTGTACTACAATATGGTCTGATAAGGGAACAGTATAGGGGCACAATGACCTTTGTTGACGTAGATGTGAATCCTTTCATGATACAGTGTCCAATATAGACAGTCTTCCTAGCCAAATTGGCGATGTGACTGTCACATAACAGGTTACTGTCCACTTGTGTCACTAGGTCCCTGATTACTCCTTCCACACATAATGGTTTACCACCTATGTGGTAATTTGTGTGTACCTTGTTTTGTATTTGGTGGTACATTCATACTGTCCACTGTCTTCAGGACAGTGGGGTGGGGTTCCTGTGTGTGAGAGTGTGGTCTGTAGCATGCTACAGACTGTACAGCAGTCTTGCCTATGGTTAGTTGCACATGGGTGGACTGCAATGACATAAGCATTGTCAGTTAACTGGACGTATAGGTGTCTGTGCTGAATATGGATACTCACCCTCCTTTTATGTTTTGTTCCAGGTTTTGTGGCCATAACACATGATATGTGGTATTACCTGGTAGTGCTGGTGTGCTGTCACGAGGCTTGCAGCAGGTTTCTATCACTGGACAGACATCAATGTTCTCCATACTGGGGAGGGCCTCAGGAGCATGCATATTGAGGTTTACACATCTGGCATTGATCAGCATTACCCTTCTGTTTCTTTCCAGTTTTGTTTTCTATGGTGGTGGGTTAGTCTTTTCGGCCTTGCCTACGAAAGGATCTCTGTAGGTTGCAAAAGCCTTAGGCAATATCCAGACGCTCATGGGTAACAGGTGCAAGCCATCCCTGGAACAGCAGCATGTCTCACTATGGAGTCACCTATTACAACTGTATCAGGCATGTTGTTTCTCCTTCTGTCCTGTGACTGTTTGGCACACCAGCTTTGTGTACTATGTGTTACATGTGCTATGTCTGGAGGTTGTTTTATTGGGTGTCTGCTTTGGAGGCTTGTGTTGGTGTTGTGTGTTTGTAATTAGGGCCTCTGGGAATGTTTTTGTGTTTATGTGTTTGGTTTACAGTCGTTGTAGGTCTATGTGGGACTGGGTTTGTGGTGTATGTGGTTACCTTGTCCTCCTGACTAGTTTTGACAGTACTGATTTGGGGTGCTCAGGCTCGGTTTGGCTACCTGGTTGCGTCTATCACATATATTTGTATTTATTGGGGTGAGTTGTTGTTGTGTGTGTACTTGGGACAGGTGTCACATTGCCACTGGATTCACAGATTCTACTTGTTTTGCCTGGCCTTAGTGGATTGTATGTGTGGACACATTTTATTGCCATACTAGTGATCACTGATTACTTCACTTTTATGTTTGATCTATCATGTGGTAGCTTCCTCATTCTCTTCAATGGTTTAGTAATTGCTGGAGTCCAGCATGCCAGATGCCTGGGTGTATGGCATTGTGTCTTGTTGTTATTTGTGATTGCAGACTCCAAGCACTCTTGGCTGTGTTCATGGTATGCCTGTATGACATGTTCTGCAGTGTGTCCCATATTCTGGACTTGCACAGGGCCTTTCATGGATTCCACATTGGTTTGTAGGGGTGCAAGCTATGCTTTATACATGTGTTTCACTGTGGTATTCTGGCCAGGGACTGGGGTCGGGATGTGTAACTACAGTGTGATTACTCTATGGTCTGGTCTTACCAGTGAGGGATACACTTCTCATCTTGACATCCAGTACACATATTTCTGATTATCACATCCAGTATGCTTACCCCTCTTGTGGAAGTGTTACATTTTGCATGTCCATTTTGTTTGATGGATTCTGGGAAATTGTCTACAAATGTGTCGGTGCTAGTATAATACAAAGAGTATAGTGACAAACGTCTCAAAAGCTGACTTCACACTTCTTCAGACTGAGATGGTATCCTTTAAGCCCACTGGGCCAGTGGAAACCACAACACACAATGGTGACTCCTTCACAGACGCTTTCTACGGACATCTCCAAGAAAGCATGGACCATGCAATCACAAATAAAACCAAGACCTTCTCCACCAAGGGAAAGTGGCCTGTCTGGTGGACCCCAGCCATAAACAAACTGTATAACAACTGAAGGATACTAATGCAAGACAGAGCTACATCTCCTAAAGGGAAGGCAGCTGTGATCAGCACTAGTAAAAGTCACATTCTCTCATAAGGACATCCAAGGTCAACTTTGAGACAAAAATCACCAAAGACAATTAAGATAACCACAATGCCTTCTTCAGTTATGTCAGAAACCAGGGTGGGAACCCTCAGATATGCTCAGAGTTGGTACACAACAACATATATTTCAGTGACCTGACAGATATTGGCAACATTCTGGCAGACAGGTTCAGTGCAATTTCCCCCTCCCTCACCCCCAAAAGAAGATAGTTATCACAGCTGAATGTAACCTCACTGTCATCTCAGATGTCCATGTGAGAGCCGCACTCAGCAAAGACAAGAACACAGCATCAATGGGACCTGATGGTATCCCCAGTTGCGTGCTATGTGAACTCCAGAAGGAGCTAAACCCGTATATACAAATGCTATTTAACCTTAGCCTTGCTACAGGATATGTACCTGAACACTGGCGTACAGCAACAGTGGTCCCACTCCACAAAGGAGATGCCTCCACAGACCCTGGGAACTACCACCACACAAGCTTAACCAGCCTTGTCTGCAAAGCTATGGAAAGAGTCATTATGGAGCTCTTAAACAGAGACATTGGTGACCTACAGACCCTTGATCCCACCCAGTTCAGCTTTGTACAGGGCAGATCCTGCCTTTTGCACCTAGTTGACTATTTTGAAACTGTCAGTAGGGCCATTGATGAGGGCTAAGCGGTCCACACAGCCTACCTGCACTTGGCTAAGGCCTTTGACACAATACCCCACTCAGGCATCATAGACAAGCTCAACAGCTGAAATATAACACCATATGTCACAGGATAGGTTGCAAAATGGCTAAGAAACAGAACCCATAAAGTCGACATTGCAGGTGCCTTGTCAGATTCAAAGCCAGTCACAAGTGGTGTCCCACAAGGATCTGTCCTGGGACCCCTCTTATTTGGCATTTACTTTTCAGATGTGAAAGCAAACATAGGAGGGTTGTGGCTGACAAAGTTTGCAGATGACTGCAACCTAGGCACCATAGTGAATACATCAGCCGGCACACACATCCTACAGAATGCCCTCACAAAGACAGATAGCTGGTGCCGGAATCATGGCCTGAAACTGAATGCAACTGATGTGTAGTCATCCCCTTTGGGAGGAACAAAGTACCCACAAATCAATACATAGACAGCAACCCACTGAGTACAGAAAACAAATCAGACACCTGGGGACCCATGTAGATAGTGACCTCTCGTTTGACACCCATGTTGCCAAAGTGGTTAGAAAGACTTTCTATCTTGCCCACCTTATCATGAAGGGTTTTCCATCCAGATCAAAGGAGGTCATTGTACCCTATACTTCTCCCTTATCAGGCCCATGATTGAATACAAAGCCCCATTTGGTATGTACCTCACCCAGCACTTGCAACAGCTGGAGAGACCCCAAAAGTACCTTACCAAGAGGATCAAGGGTCTACAACACATGTCATATGCTTCCAGACTAAAGGAAATCCAGCTTTATTCAGTAGCATACCGCCTACTTACAGGTGACCTATGCCTGACATACAAGACCATGTCCAATCAGGATTTGGTGGACATGCTCCACTGCAAGCAATCCAAATCCACCAGAACCATGAGAGCTAAAGATTTGAACCTCAGCACATACATGTATAGGACATGCTGGAGGGACAGAGTCATAACTCAGAGGCTTCTCACACTCTAGCAAAGAATCCAAGTTCATGTTAGACAGAGTCCCTCACTGACTCTCTTCAAGAGAAATCTGGACAAGTGGATGTGAGATTGTAGGTTTACCCCAGGGTCCTCCTCCTGTGTCACTACTAGACAGAGGCACAGTCAAGTTATTCGATTAAGTAAGGGGTCATAATGTGTCACTACTAAGTCAGAGGCACAATATTCGAATCTATTCTGTACACTTATTACCACTATAAGGGGTGGCAATAGCCACATCACTATGGCTAGGCTTATAAATGCACTAGGGCAGATAGCCTAGTAGTAAACTATGAAACTATGAAACTATGGTGTATGTGTAGGTATTGTCAGTCAAGCAATATAATGTGGTTTGGGGGCTTGATATCTTCCTGTATTCCAACATTTTTTGTCTATTCCTTCTAGCATGTCGAGGGATCAGTTGCTAGTGTCCTCTCCTGCTCAGCTGGTGAACCTGGGAATATTGAGGCAATGTTACAATTGCCTCATGTACACAGACAACCCTCTCCTTCTCCCACAAAACACAAATACATGCGAGAGATGCAACTATATAGCCAAACTGGAGGCTGAGCTCTCTCAACATAGGACTGGCAAGACCAGAGAGGAGGAGAAGGTAACCACACACACCACAAACCCAGTCTCACATAGCACTATCACAACTTCAAATCATACACATAAACACACAAAGACATACTCAGAGGCTCTGATCAAAAATCTACCAAAACAGCAGAGGCCACCAAAGCAGACACCCAAACAACTGCCTCCACAGGGCACAGCACATGCAACACATAGACCACAGAGTCAGTGTGCCAAACAGTCACAGCCCTTAAGGCCAAACACAATGCCAGACACACTCGTCATAGGTGACTCCATAGTCAGACACACTGACGTCCCGCTCACCAGATTGAGTAAGGAGAAGGTCACAGTAAGCTGCCTATCGGGGCTGGAATCCGCCACATAACGCAAGCACTCAGGTCACTCAACTGCAAGTACAAGTATGACTCAGTCATTGTCCATGCTGGTGTGAACGACCTGAGACGTACCTCCCTGGACTACATGAAAAGAGACATAGAGGAGCTCTCTGATTATGTAGCCCAGGCAGGTATGACCCTGACCTTGAGCAGTATCCTACCTTCACCAAGAATGATGCCACAATACAGAGACAAGATGATCAGCTTTAATAATTGGCTTAAACTATGGTGTCATTCAAAGGGGATCCAATGTCTGTCTGCCTGGGATGACATGCTGGACAAGCCACGCTGCTTCGCAAGGGACGGCTTGCACCTGTCACCCTGGGCTTCCGGATTATGGCTAAGGCTCTTGCCACCCCATTGTGCCTTTTTTAGGCAAGGCTCAAATTCTAAACCTACCACCCTAGAACACAAAAAGGAAAAAAACTAAGGGTAATGCTGCTCAATGCCAGAAGTCTCAACCTCAAGATGCACGCACTCGAAGCCCTTCTCAGTATGGAGAACATCGATGTCTGTGCTGTGACTGAAACCTGGTTCAAGGCTCCTGAGAGCACCCCGGCACTATCAGGTTTTACCTCATATCATGCGTTCCGGCCCCAAAATCCGGACAACACCAAGAAAGGAGGGGGGGTGTCCATATTCATCAAGGACACCCTCACCTCAAGGTTGGTGGCAATGCACGATGCATCGGAGACCATCCAGGTGCAATTAACCGTAGGCAAGACTGCTCTGCAGTTTGTAGCATGTTACAGGCCACCCTCTCAAACTCAGGAACCTCACACAGCTTTCCTGAAAACACTGGAGGGATAAATGTATCTCCAAACACCATCATACTGGGTGATTTCAACTATCCAAATATAGACTGGGATCACTACTCAAGCCCCAACACTCTAGCCCAAAGGTTCCTAGAGTTCATAAACTCAAATGCCATGGAACAACTAGTCACCATCCCCACAAGAGGAGAAAACATACTAGATCTCATCATCACGAACATGGGGTCACAATGTTCAACACCAGAAGTATACCCATCATTGGTGAGATCAGATCATAAACTAATCTCACTGGAAGTCCACATCCCGCCCCACCCCAGATAAAAAGACCACAGTGATGAACTTCTCAAAAGCCGACTTCACACTTCTAAAGACTGGTGTGGTCTCTTTCAAGGCCACCAAGCCAGCGGAAACCATTACCCAAACCGCTGAATCACTTACAAATGCCTTCTACCAGCACCTCCAGGACTGCATGGATCAGGCAATCCCAAACAAAACAAAGACTCTTTGTACCAAAGGCAAGCGTCCAGTCTGGTGGACCCCAGCCATAAACAAGCTCTACAACAAAAGGAAGAAGCTACTACAAGATAGAGCAAAATCCGTAGAAGGGAAGACACCCCTGATCATTATAAGTAAAAAACTGAGATCTCTCATAAAATCATCCAAGGCAAATTTTGAGAGACAAATCGCTAAGGACTCAAAAGACAATCATAAGGCCTTTTTAGCTATGTTAGACACCTGGGAGGAAACTCCCAGATATGCTCAGAATTAGTTCAAAATGATGTAAAAATCACTGAACCTACAGACATTGCCAACATACTGGCTGACAGGTTCAGTGCAAATTCCCCCAAAAGGAGAGATATCTATACCAGAGGATTGTAGCCCCCCAAACATCTCAAATGCTCAGGTGAGAACTGCTCTATCCAAGGCGAAAAACACAGCATCCATGGGACCAGATGGTGTCCCCGGTTGTGTGCTCCACGAACTCAATGAGGAATTAAACCCGCAGTTAGGGCAGCTGTTTAATCTTAGCCTCACCTCAGGATACATACCCAAGGAGTGGCGTATGGCAACGGTGGTCCCACTTCACAAAGGAGGTGCCTCCACCGACCCCGGAAACTACCGTCCCATCAGCTTGACAAGCCTGGTCTGCAAAGCTATGGAGAGGATCATAATGGAACTCATAAATAAAGACATAGGGGACTTGCAGACTTTGGATCCAACCCAGTTTGGCTTTGTCAAGGGCAGATCATGCCTTTTAAACTTGGTTGACTTTTTCGAAACAGTCACCAAGGCCATTGACGAGGGCAAGGCAGTCCACACAGCCTACCTTGACCTGGCAAAGGCTTTCGACACAATACCCCACTCGGGTATCATTGAAAAACTCACCAGCTTAAATGTAAACCCATACGTCACAAGATGGGTTGCAAACTGGCTAAGTGACAGAACCCACAGGGTCAGAGTTGCTGGCGCCATGTCAGACTCCAAGCCTGTCACAAGTGGTGTCCCACAGGGCTCAGTCCTGGGCCCACTTTTGTTCGGCATCTACTTTTCAGAAGTACAAGCAAACACAGGAGGATTATGGCTGACAAAGTTTGCAGATGACTGCAAACTGGGCACCATAGTTGAAAACCCATCTGACACAGACATCCTTCAGAAGGGTCTCATAGAAATGGATAACTGGTGCCAGAGCCATGGCCTAAAGTTAAACGCTAAAAAATGCATAGTCATACCCTTCGGGAAAAACAAGGTTACCCCTAGTTACCATATAGGTGGCAATCCTCTAAGCACAGAAGAGGTTATCAGGGATCTGGGGACCCAGGTTGACAGTAACCTTTCGTTTGACACTCACATTGCCAAAGTAGTTAGGAAGACCTTCTACATTGCCCACCTGATCATGAAGGGATTCACATCTAGATCAAGGGAGGTCATCGTTCCCTTGTACTCATCACTCATCAGACCAATGATTGAGTACAATGCCCCATTCGGAATGTATCTGACCCGACACCTGCAGCAATTGGAAAGGCCCCAAAAATTCCTCACCAAAAGGATAAAGGGTCTCAAAATATGTCTTATGCTGCCCGACTGAAGGAACTCCAGCTCTATTCAGTCGCTTACCGTCTGCTCAGAGGTGACCTGTGCCTGACATACAAGGCCATGTCCAACCCGGAATTAATGAACATGCTTCACCTCAAAAAATCTAAATCCATCAGAACTACAAGGGCAAGAGACTTAAACCTCAACACGGCTATTAATAGGACGTGCTGGAGGGACAGATTCATCACCCAGAGACTCCCTATGCTGTGGAACAACATCCCGGTACATGTGAGGCAGAGCACCTCGCTGGCTTTGTTCAAGAGAAATCTTGACCAATGGATGGGAGATCGCAGGTATACCCCAGGGATAACCTCAGTGTCACTGCTTGACAGAGGCACAGCAAAATAATGGGCATATTATCCTTCAAACTAAAGGGGTGGCGGAAGCCACAAAACTCTGGGCTAGGCTTATAAATGCCCTAGGGCAGATAGCCTAGTATGAACCTATGAACCTATGAACATAGGCCTGGTGCAGTTCCTGCTATTAGGACAGTGGTCTGCAGCAAGCTATATAGTAGTAGGCAGTTTTAGCCATTGGTATTTGACCATGGCTAATCCATGTTGCTTCTTGTTGTGGTACCAACATGGGGTGTGGTTATCCATGACATTTATTGCTAGTCACCCTCGTTTTGTAGCTTGTTCCATGTTTTGCAGATGTACATCACTGTATGAGGTGTGACCTGGTAGTGTTAGGGTGCTGATGTGGGCTTTGACCCAGTTTTCTATTACAGCACTGATATCTACATTCTCTATACTGTGTGCGTTTACACTGCACGCATCTTGCTGTTTATACTTCTGGCATTGGGTAGCATTACATCTAGGTTCCTATCCCTTGTGGTACCTATGAAGGTGGGTTTGTGTTTTTGTGGTTTATGATTGGTGAGGGTGGATGTTAGTCAGGGTCCTCAGGTGTGCATATGGTACATGGTGTTACATTACTTAACACATGGCATTCATGCCTCAGGTGGTGCTGCAGGGCTGCCTCTGTCGGATGCACATACTACACTCCCTGTACATGTTTGGAAGCAGGTTGTGTCATGTTAGGCGTCCCTGTTACTATATGAGTGAGTCGGAGGGGTATCAGTCCCAGTGTTCCTACTGAGCCAGTGTATGTGCTATGCGTTGCCTCTTTGCCAAGGCCAGGGCATACTGGGCACGCCTCCTTCTGCCTACTGGGGCAAGGTCAGGTTGTTCCTCCTCCGAGTCACCCTCTGCCTGTGGTGGCCTTGGCTATGGTGGGGTATGTTTGGCCCAGCCCTATGCTGGTCCTGCTGCAGCTGTTTCCGCAGGATCATATTATGTAGCATAGCACATATCATGATCATTTGGGTACATGTAGTTGGTGTGTACTGCAAGGCTCCACCAGATGTGTCCAGACACCGGAACCGTGACTTGAGCAGCCCAAACACACGCTCTATGACATTACGTGTTTGTGCGTGTGCCTCATTATGGCGTTCCTGTTCGGGTGTGTGTGCATTTCTGATGGGTGTCATCAGCCACGGCTCAAGTGCATAACCTGCAACTAGGTGTCCGTGTGGGAAGTCCCCACTGGCAAATGATTGGTACAGCTGCGTCAGATGCCAGATGTGGGAATCGTGGTAGCTCCCAGGGCAGCCAGCACACACATTCATTATTATGCCCTGGGCATCACACACGACCTGGCAGTTGATGGAAGGGAATCCCTTGCGGTTAATATAGGCTCTACCCCGCTCACCGGCTGGTGCTTTGATGCGTATGTGCGTGCAGTCTATTGCACCCAGTACCTCAGGGTATCCCGCTATTTGCTGGAAGAGACATATATTGCTGGCCATTACCTCACGGGCATTGGGGAAATATACATGATCACCGACATGTGCTGACATGGCATCCAGGAACTGGTGCAGTACCCTGGAGGCTGATGCCTGTGATATCCCCATCATATCACCAGTTGGTCTCTGGAAGGTACCTGTTGCTAGTATTCTTAGGCCAACACATACCTTGGTTTCCACTGGGATGGGTTCCCTCTGTTGGTTCTGTGTGTGAGACGTGGCCTGCACAGCTCAACAATTTGCTGCAGAAGGTCTCTGTCCACTCTGTAGCGCTCTACTATCTCCAGCTCATGTAACCCATGGTAGGTGACCCTGGGCCTGTATACTCTCCTCCTTCTCCTCACTCTGGGTTGTCTGTCAGCATCTGCATTGTCACCACCCTCAGCAATTCGCCTATGCCTGATTATAACAGCTATGGCAGCCCCTAGCATTTCTGCTCTGAGTTCAGCTTTTTCAGTTTTCAATTCTGATAGCTTACTCCTTTCTTGCAGTATCTCTTGTGAGAAACAGCCTGCACTGCTGTTTGCAGTGTTTTAAGTGCTGGGTTGGGCTTCTAGTCTGCCTGTGTAATTGCCTGCTTCCAATTGTTTCCACCAATTAACTCCAGCAGTATCCTCTGGCAGCTTCCCTGTAATCTGGTTGTTTCCTTTTTCCTCTCTGTTTCCTCAAGGGGAGCAATGTGCACACCAGCATAAGCACGCTCACAGTGACTTAAACGAGCACACACATCCTTACACGGTTTGAACTGGGCTGATTCATGGTAAAACATGCGCCCACTGCCTTACACACGTGCACGCCCACGCAAACCGTTGTAAACGGTTTGCAACACGCTCCCACATGTTGAACCTGCCTTACACGTGCGCACACGCGTGCATGCACGTATATCAAGAAAGTTTGAGTGTAGGGATAGTGTGCACCCTCTATTTCTTGACTTTCCTAGTGTTCTGTTGGGACACACCTCTCTCCCTGATGTCTGTCTGTCATCTGTCACGTTACACTGCCCTCCAATGTGATACATTTATTTCTATCATTCCCCCCCGTGATGTCACCTACCTCTTACTCTATTCCTCCCCCTTCTATAACTCTTACACTACTCAGAAAGTGCTCATTACCTATGTGGCAGTGTGATTCAGTATTGTAACCCTCATTTACATAGGATTGCCTAGTAATGCTTAGTTACATCTCTTACACTGAGCTTCCCCCCCTTGGCAACCACTACACGGTGGCCATATTGTTTTTGGTCTGCTAGTCCCTGCATTGTCATTCCATGTAATACATAAAACCCACAATTGTGGGCTTATAAGCTTCGGTTTTCACTTTTAGGCAGCACCCCGTTTGCTGGTGCGCTGCAGTTAAACATCAAAATCCCCCGAAAAAAAAAGTTATTTTAAATAATTTTGCAACACTTTTTAATGCCAATGGCCACATATTTGGCCATTGGCATGCTAGATAACACATATGCACCCTTTATTTGGAGCTGACATAGCTCCGTTGTCAATTTTGCAGAAATGTACTCAGTTGTCAGCTGAGTACATTTCTGCAGCTAAAACGTCCATTACACGGACTGCTTTGGGCTTCCTGGATCGCTCAAATACCTCATTTGCATATCTTTCAGCTGCAAATGAGGTATTGAGCATTTTTACGCCCAGTCCGTGTAAGAGACATTTTAGCTGTCTCTTACACGGAGGTTTGGGCTGTTCCTGGATCGGGAGGCTTACACGGAGGCTTACACTACTCTTAAACTCCGTGTAAGCCTTCGTGAATCCTGCCCAGAATATGAAAATAATGGTTAAAATAGATGCAAGTTATATGATAATGATTTAATAGTTATTGAAATTTTAACCAGTTTATAGAAAAAATTACAAACAGGAATTCTGATACAAAGTGAGGGAAAAGCAGGCATATGGTATATTTATTCATAAATCCAGGTGAGAGAAATTGATAGATGTAAGGGAGTGAATGAAGAAGGGAGAGTAAGGAGATATAAGGTGTAAATAGGTATTTGTTCATATTTAGGGATATAATTTATCCTGGTGATGAGCAAGAACAGAACCAGTTTTTGGCTATTAAATCTATCAGAATGGTTGTGAAAGATAAGGGAACAGTTATTGACCTGATGGATACAGATAAGGAGTATGAGGCCTCAGCAACATAGTATAAGTACAGACAATGCCTAGCAGATTTGATAAATGTGTGAACACGCAGGGGTTTTTGGTCGGTGGATCTTAATGACCAGTCTTGAATATAGATTTGTAGAATGTTATTTAGTACTGGACAAGCAGATGGATTCTGGACAATTTTATATGTGGTAAGAAGCTGTGTATTATGTTAGTTGATGTGGTAGTTCTAACCAGTTTAGGCTTTTTAGTGCTATACTGTCGTGGGTTCTGAATGGGGTACTTACTGCAAAATTATCAACTTTGTTACAGCATTGTTCATGTTTTGATTTTTGTGATGCCTGAGGATTAGTAAGGATGGGAACAACATAAAGGACTGTGGGGAGGAGATAGGTTGTGGTAAGTGTAGCTTTAGTAGTGTTGGTGAGAAAGGTTTTGGCTCTAAAGCATCCCTAGTTTTTGATGAATTTTTCTTATGCAATTTTGTACATGCAGGTTGAATCTAAGATTATTATCTTCTATCATCCCTAATCATTTGCTATAAGAAATTACTTCAATGGTTGTATTTTCAAGGGAGAGAACTTTTTTTTTTCTTGGTGGATGGATTTGGAGAAAAAGGGTTGAGCATGAGTTGTGAGTTACAAAGCAAAGACATGTTTCAGTTGCTGTTAAAACTTCCTGAGTAATTTTTTTTGAGGTGCACAACATTGTCGGATGTGCAAATGAGTGTGGAATCACCTGCATACTGTATTAGGGAGGCCTGTTGTGTGGATGTGTGGAGAGTGTTGGTGAGATGTTAAAGAGGAGAGGATTAAGGATAGAGCCTTGTAGCATGCCAGTGGTGAATGGGAGGTATGGAGAGAGGGTGGAGTGCCATTTTATTGGATGATACCTATTGGATAGTTAGCTTTTGAATCATAGAAGGGTGGAAGGAGAGAGACCTAATAAGGACATTTGAAGTAGAAGTTTGCTGTGATAACCAAGTCGAGAAATAAGGAAGAGACTAGTGTTCTGTTATCTCCAGCTTTGTTGACACTACCTATATATTTAGGGACGACGCAGTGGTGCAGCGGTAGCATTGTCACCTCACAGCAAGAGTTTCTACGGTTCAATTCTGAGCTGGGATGCCTTCTGTGCAGAGTCTGCATGTCCTCCCTGCATTCGTGTGGGTTTCCTCTGGGTGCTTCGGTTTCCTCCCACATTACAAAGACATGCATCTGGAACCTTTCTCCCCGGGCCTCCACTGAAAATTGGCTTCGTTCCAAGTCAGACTTTCCCGGTTAACAAATGTTAAATAAAAAAAAATATATATAGGTTAGAAGTGCAGTGTTTATACTATGAGAAAGACAGAAGCCTTGTTGTGAGTGGTTTAGGAGTTCATCCTGCAGGATATAGTTTGTTAATTATTTTTAAATACATTTTTCAAGTATTTTGGAGATGGAAGATAAGATTGCTACAGGTCTAAAGTTAGTAACATCTGTTGAATTTCCTCCTTTGTTCAGATGGATAATCTGTGAATTTTTCCTGAGAGAGAGAACATTGGATTCCTGGATTGACCTATTTATAAGAATTGAGGGTACTTACGTATTATTGCAACCAGATTTTTGCGCTAATGCTGGTTGCTTCTGTTTAGGTCAAATGGTAGCACTGCAATGGTATGAAGGTTAGAGACATGTGTTCTGTAATGTTTTTGTACTTTTAGGAAGCTTTATCATTGAAACAGCTCATAAGATAAGGTTCAAAAACAGGTTTCCGCTTTTGCCGCCAGCATCTCCTGTCAGTTAAGCAAGTCCCATTCTACTGCGAACGTGTTCCTTCCACGTGCTGTAGTCGGTGAAGTAGGAAATCTCTATTTTCAAACCTGAATTATTTATCAGCCGTTTCAATGATGAAGCTACCTAAGTCCACCAAACCTGTTTCTGAGCTTCATAATACTGTCGTACATGATCCAAAAAAAAAAAAAAAAAAAGGTAAAGCCGAAGAAGTAGTAGTCCTTCACCAAAAGGAACTGCAGTACAAAGTAATCCATTCCACAGATCGTACGCTAACTCCTGCATTCCTTTCAGCCCCAACACACATACACACACGCAACCACTGCAATCACTGAATTCAATGCTGGACGTCTTTAAAGGATGCTACCCACACACCTCAAAATTATGTCTTACTAGTTTTTTTAAAACCCCTATTGATATCCCCAACAGACCGTCTGCCAGTCTACCCTTCGATATCACACTTCAGTGAGGCCATTTCAGTAAAAGTGAAGAAAGTAAAAGAGGTCGCAAAATCTGGTTGCGATAATACGTAAGTACCGAATTGAGACTGGGTAGACAATGCTATAACCTGCTATTTTAAGGTACTTGCTTGGAATGTCATTAGTTGAAGTAGAGCATGGTTTGGGTTTGTTATGGAGTAGTTTTATAAAGGATAGGGGCACAGGTTTGAAGGTGAAAGTAAATGTGGTGATATGTGGCTCCTGGGCAGGGTTAGGATTAGATGTTGGGGAATCCTTGGCTAGAGATGCTATACTATCTATGAAGTAAGAGTTGAACTGGATTGCGGTTTCAAGTGATGAGTTATAGGGAGAAGGGTTAGGGTTAAATTTATGACTGTGATGCAAGATTTTTTTAATGGCTGTCCAGAATTTTTTAGGGTTGTGTTTACTACTATTCTAAAAGCTATTATAGTATAGTTTTTTGCCTTCATTAATTTGCTTTTTAGTATGGTTATGAAACATGCTGAAGTTTTGAAAATACTGAGGTGTTTTATACGTTTGCCGTTCTTTCCATGCTTTTTCTCTATCCTGCATTAGCATTCTACTTTTTTGGATAGCCAAGCTGCATTATTTGTTTAGTCTCTTCCTTCTAGGAAGTACACGGCTATTCAGGAAAGTTGTATTGTATTTGCTGACATCTAAGGGGAGGATTTTTAGGAAGTTCCAATTAATACATGATAAGGTAGTAATGAACATTTCTATGTTAATTTTAGAAAGGCTGCATGTTGTTTTATAAACATGCTGTTTAAGTGGATGTGTGAGATGTCAGGTTTTATAGACTGGGAGATGATCATTGGGACAGTCAGACATTGAACCTGAGGTGGTATATTTCCTAGAGTAAGATACTGGGATCCAGTCTAAAAGGGAATTTGATGTCTTGCTGTAATGTGTTGGGCTAATAATTAGTTGTGTGAAACCAAATAAGTTCACACTAGATGTAGGGGAGTTAGTGTTTATTTCCAACCAATTGACATTCACATCACTCAATAGTATTTCTTCTTGTGGAATTCGTATGGCTAGCCAATGCAAGATATCTTGCAGCACAGCTGTATTGTCATCAGGATGGATATAAAAACAGTAAAACATATTTGTTTATAATTGTCTAATTTCAAGATTTCAGGAAAGTAATAATTGTTTAATTTCAGGATTTCGGGAAAGTAGTAAGAAGCTCTGCTGAACTGAATTTTAATATTGGTTTGTTGTAAGGGGAAATGTGGTAGTTGTTTGAAAATGTTAAAGCAATACCACTACTTTTCCTTTTTATACAGTTATTATAGAAGATATTATAGCCAGAAGGTGTAATTTTGGAGTCACATACTCTGGGTTTAAGCCAAGTGTCAGTTACAGTAAAAATAAAACGAAAAACGAAATAGGGCTACATTAAAAATATATATTATGTATATATATATATATATATATATATATATATATATATAAGTATATGTGTATAGAAAAATATATAAATATATATGTATATATAAAAAGACATTATCAAGATTGAAGTTTCATTTATTTTAACTTTTAATATCATGATTGTTTTTAACAATCTTTTATTTTATTCATTAATGTATTTTCCATACTTGTGTAGTGTGGGGTGTTTGGTAAAATAACTAATGAGCCACAAACCACATGGTGGTGGAGCTTTAAAATTTTAAAATTTTGTTTATTGGTTAATTAGACTAATTAAGACATTTTGTATAAATTGAGGGTGGCACCAGTACTGTTTTATCTGAAGAAGTCTCATTTGGCAGACAAAAGTGCTCATTTGTTATTGGAAAATAAAGAACTGAAGATTTACATCACTAGTGGCCTGGAACCTTTTTCGTTTTACTTTTACTGGTTTGGATTGTTTGTTTGATTTAGTTACAGTAAAAATATCAGACTTATGTTGTGTAATCCAGACATGTAGTTCAGCAATTTTATTCCTTATGCTTCTAACATTTATGGCAGCAAAAGTTAGACTACTGTGGTTGGGAGATGACTGTTGTAGGGACAGAGTAGTGTGTGGAAGAGAATTGTCTTGTTATTCATTGTGATAGGTGGGGCCAGGATCAGGGTGTATGTCTCCTCCTAGAACTATTTTAGTATGTTGGAATTATTGATACTTTTTGTTTTTGTTTGAGATGTAATAGAGTTAATCAGTTTATATTTGGGGTAAAGATGAGGGGCATCATTAAATAGGTTGAGTGCGATGAGTGGAGAGTATAGGGAGGAAGTAAGAATAGGTAGATGGGACTGAGATGGAGATATGCTGAGAGCTATTATAGAGTCATGGTAGGATGAGAGATGGTCCAGTAGCAGGGGAAGAAACAGAGGATAAGCTGAGGAGTAGCATGATTAAGTGAATGGATCTATATGTTACAGTTGACAGGTAGTTAGTAATTGGGGATCAAAAAGGAAAAAAAAGAACTTGCAGGGTACATGGATATTTTGTAGTGGTGGAGTCTGAAAGCTGATATAGGGTTGGTAGAAAATAAGTATTTTCTTTGAAGGAAGAAAGTTAGGTTGTCGTAGTATTTTTTCTGGAATGTAGGAAATAGAAGGGTTTAAACAGGTAGAGTGTGAGAATGCAGTTAAAATAAGAAGTGAGGGTTTGTTTGGGAAAAGTAGAAGATACAATGTAGACTATAGAGATGCTATTAGGGAGGTGTGTGATTATGAATGAATATAGTGAAAAGCAGTATGGGAGGGAGAAAGGTAGTTAGGAATTGTGCTAAAAGATTAAATGAAAGCTGGGAATTAGTAAAAAGAAACAGGAGTGTTTGTATGATAGTAGTAAGTTTGTTTCAGAGGGTTAGGGAATAGGAGTCACAAGTGGAATGTGTATGTAGGAAGAATAATAGCACACTTAGAGGAGGTGGTGAGAATTTTGGGTATGATAGTGGAGTTCCACCCTCAGTCCAAATTATAACAGACAGTAATCAGTTTATAGCCAATTAGAAATACATGCTGTGATCTTTTTCCCTCTCCAACCAGCACCAAAATCAGCATTTTTTTCTCTCTTCATTCCATCAGTAGGGATACACTTAGGTACACATTTGCCTATAAGTGGCTGCTTAGAGTCCCCTAATATTTTTACTCATTTTTGCTGAAGGTGAGATTCATTTAGAATGCAAAACTTCACACTTCAAAGGCAATTCTCATGTTCCATATTCTCCAAAGCAGATGTGATTCCTTATCTTCTGAAGTCCTCGATGTTCATCATATTGATCACTGCATCAGTAGCTTTAGTTATATGGATGATATCCTACCAAGGCTATATCAGCCCAACAGCTTCAAACGCTTCAGGGCACCTTCATGTGCCCAAACTGTCAGCATGAGCTGAGCAGACTTGGGTGCCAAACCCTTTAGATCTTTTCTGCCGGAAAAGCGAATCCTCCTCTGAGGCTTTCAGTGATTGACAGTCAGCTTGTGCTGTTCATTTGCTGGGCAGATAAGTTTGAGGGAAAAATATTTTTCTCTAATAACACTTTCCTGTTTAGGAAATTTATTTTAAAGCTAGGAGTTTTTTTAAGGACAGCCATGAGACTGTATTGTATTTTTAAATGAGAGAGCTCTTATTTTCTATCAGTTAAAATTCTTTAAAGTATTTATAAACAATTTTATGAAGAGAAATTTTGTTTATTTTAATTTTTGGCACTGGAAAAGTGTTTAAAAGTGCATTTTACTGTACTTTTCAGTGAAAAAGTGACTTTTAAAGAGTTTAAAATTTTACTGCCTTTTACTGCTTGTTTTCGCTGGGAAAGAGTAACCATTTTTGACTTGACAGTGGAACAAACTGTTCACTCCATGGTCAGTCCTTCTTCCAGCAAGAACAGTAAAAGTTAATCAAACAGCCTTTGCCACCACAGCTGGCTAGCAATTAGCCTTGGTTACAATGGGTGATTCTGCTGTGGCCATTAGTTGTACCGCAGACCACTCATCTTTTACCCCAGATCCCTTTGATGTAGCACTTATTGCCACTGTGGACAAGGGGTTAGCCACATCCTCTGTGGCTGTTGAGGTTCCCTCAGTGGACAAGAGAGAGCTACTCTTGTCTGTCCTGTGAGAGGCAACAGGAAGGACTTCCTTATTTAGTCAGAATGCTGTGCCCATCCCTGGGAAATCTACTGCTGCCATTAATAGCACGGTTGTCTCACATTTTCTAGTCAAAAATAAGCAAAAAACAATGTATCAACTCATCTTCAAATTTTCTTGAATAGGAGTATTTTACTAGGTCTGGCAAAGGGTTCAATTCAGACTATTGAGCCTTCTTATAAAGTAGTTCCTGGTAAAAGAAAGAGGGAAACCTTTTTTTCCAAAGAGATTCAAGATTCTGAATCTGGACTGGAAGATGAAGGAACAGATAAATAAGGTTTTCCCCTCAGATTTTTTATTCAGACTCAGAGCAAACCTCAGTTTCTCATTTTCCGTGTGTGTGAGGGTCTCGTTATCTCAGACTATTTCCAGAATGTGTCAGTGTTTTCAGTTGAAGAACACTAAGGTTTCTCAGTCCCTCAGAAAGTAGTATGAGCTGTAATAGAAAACATTTACAAATCCTTCACCAATTCCTCCAGTACTATCAGCTTTGGAGGATGTGTGTGTGTGTGTGTGTGTGTGTGTGTGTGTGTGTGTGTGTGTGTGTGTGTGTGTGTGTGTGTGTGTGTTACTGCATGCAATTTTCTTGATAGTCTGCCAGCTGCCTCCAAAAGCAGATAGGATGTATAAAGTTCTTCAGTATTTTAAGTTTTTATATACTCTCCTCAAACATTACCCAGCAGCTATAGCTTTAGTTAATCCCACTGATGCTAAACATTTAGTTAATTCCAATCCTACTCCTTCTGAAAAGGATGGGAAGATTTTTGGTAATTATGGAAAAAGTTTATGCTTCTGCAACTTTGATTTGCAGAATTATGAATTATCAGACTCATATGTTAAAGTTTGTTCTGACTGTCAAATTATGAGGAATGTTTTATCTGCAATTTCTTCTTGTGAGGAAACATCTGCTTTAAATAATTTAGTCTCTTGTATTGTACAGACCAGCACTCATTGTTTACAGTGTGTGCATGACTCAGCTATTATCTAGGGCTATGGCCGCTGGTACTGTTCAGAGGATGTTTAACTGGCTGCTCTATCAGAACCTCTCAGAGGATGTTAAAAATTTGGTTTTAAATTCTGCTTGGAATAGAGATTTAGTGTTTGACCCCTCTGCTTCAAAGGTGATGAAAAAGTGTGATGAGAGGAGAAGGCTGATACAGGGAATCTCTAAGATTTTTAGCCCTCCTTTTCCAAATTTTCTAAGGGATTCTCTAATCTCTCATCTCAAAAAAAGTACAGGCAAACAGATGTTTGAGAAGAAATGGTAAGGGAGTACCCCAAAGAATTCTGGAACCTCCAAAACCCAAGGAGAGTCTAACAAGACAAAATAACTATTTAAGAAACTGTGTCCCCCACCTCCAGCATGGCAGCCCCTTTTCTCTTCCAGAAAGTCTGAACCTCCACTTTTCTCTTTGGCAACATATAAGTTTCAGACAAATGGATTCTGAAGATCATTCATTAAGGTTACAGATGGCAGTGGAAGAAATTCCTCCTTAACAAGGGATAATCTCTTATCCACCAGACCAGACTATTATTTTCATCTGTTCTTCAACACATGTTGTCCCAGGGAATAATAAAACCAGTTCCTCCTTCCCAGGTGGGAAAATGTTTTTATTCAAGGATGTTTTTGTGCCAAAGATAGAGAATGCTTCAAGACCAGTTCTGTATTTTCATCCAAATCCTGTTTGCAATAATGCCCTAATTCAAAATACTTCACAGTCTGTTACCTCTTCTTCTTCATTCAAGTTCCTGGTAACACTAGACATAAAAGATGCTTTCTCCTTCATTCATCCAGACTACAGGTGTTTCTTTAGATGATGTGTGCCTCAATCACATTATCATTTATTTGCCTTACACTTGGGACTATCCACTGCACAAAGAATGTTCACAAAGTGTACAGACCAAATTATATCTCATCGCAGGCTATAGGAAATCCACATCTTTCTATATTTAAACAAGTTGTTTATCTTTGCACAGCCTTTTTAAAAGTGTTAGGAATCTCTTACTTGGGTGAGAAATCTCCTACACAAGCTGGGATTCCAAGAGAACATTCAAAAGTCTTTTTGACTCCTTCACACAAGATTGTGTTCCTGGGGTGTCTGCTAGACACCTCAGTTCAAAAGGTTTTCTTCCAGAGGAAAAAAATAGATCTATATCTAGATATATTGCTTAGGTTTTCTACTCAGACTTCATTCACTGTGGGGGAATACCTCAGGATCTTGGGTCTCATGGCATCTATGATTCTCATTAGACCCCTCACAAGAATCCATATGAGAAATATACAATGATATCTGAAGTCTCTTTGGTCATAGCATGAACATTCTCTGTCCTTTCAGATCCCAGTGCCTAGGTTTGTCAGAAGGAAAATCACTTGATAGAAACAGCAAATATCCTTAAATCTAGGTGTCCCCTTATCCCTCCCTGCTCCAAAGCAGTCAGTCACCACAGACTCCTTAGAGTTTGCTTGGGTAGCAGTTTCAGGAAGTTTAAAAGTGCAAGGTGTGTAGGACACCAAGGACAGGCACAAGCACATAAATATAAATCTCAGATGTTTGCCCTGATCAAGGCATTCAACTCTCTGAATCATCTTTTGTAACCTAGACTACTTCAAGTTGTTACAAACAATACCACATTCATGTGGTAAATAAGCAAGCAATGGGGAACCAGGTCATACTCAGGTCATACAGGTCAAAATGCACTCTCTTGAGGCACTCCTAAAAATGGAGAACATGGTTATTTGTGCAGTAACTAAGACCTGGTTCAAGACTCCAGAGAGCACCACTGCAATAACAGGCTACAACTCTTACCACACTTTTCAGCCACCAAACCAAGACTGAAACACTAAAGGTGGAGGAGTGCCCATATTCACACCTC
>NC_056733.1:1993215951-1993217548 GCF_019279795.1 Protopterus annectens | reverse complement strand
CAATCAGACCTCAAGAGTTGTCAAGCAGGATGACTTGCTTAAGCTACTCCATGTTCTACTGACAATAGACAAAATCCCCCACCATATCATTACTAGCTACAGGTCCCCAACCATGAACCATTAAAACCACTCCGCATACCTGAAGTTACTAGAGTCACTTACCATACAGCCCAACACACCACTCGTGTGATTTTAACTACCCTTCCATAAAGTGGGAAACATATATAACCACTGACATGCAGGCTCAGAGATTCCTGGGCTTTGTCAATGCAGATGCTCTGGAACAGCTGGTCTGCACTCCCACCAGGGGCTCAAATATCCTTGACATAGTATTCATGTACATTGCCCCCCCAAGTGTAATGTCCTCATTGGTAAGGTCGTACCATAAGTTGGTCTCCTTTGGGAGGGGTAATCTATGCCTGACCTACAATGCAGTTGTTGACCCAGCCCTAATGAAAATGTTGCATATTTGCAAAAATAACTGCATGAGGGGTACAAACTCCAAGGATCTAAACATGATCTCTGACATAAATAGATCATGCTGAATAGGCAGATATTTGTCACAGAGTTTGCCAGCCTCTGGAATAGGCTTCCTATTTACATGAAGCAGAGCCCTTCTCTGACCATCTTCAAGTTTAATCTGGAACAATTGATGGGAAATTGCAGATTCACTTCTCAGGTGGTGCTAATGTCCCTTATAGACCAAAGCAGTCTGTAAAAATTGTCAAAACTCTGCTTGCTACAAATAGACAATTGGGTAAAATCTAGGTAAAACTGGTTAGGCTTATAAGGGCTCTTGAGAAATTAACCTAGTAATTTCCTATGAACCTATGAATCTATGAACCTGTGAAAAGTTCTGCAGTGAATCAAAATCCCAGAAACATTAGTAAAATTAGTGCAGGTAATTTACAAGGACCCACAACTAATTTCAAACAGTGTTTGGTCTCACAGAGGGGTTCCCAGTGGGAGTGGATGTACATTAGGGTTCAGGTCTGAGTCCATTGCCGTTCATACTGGTAATGGACTACACTAGTAAACAAGTTGGAGGGGACAGATCAACAAAGTTGTATGCAAATGATGTGTCATTACATGCAGACTCTGAGCAAGAACTTCAGCAAAGGATAGGGGAATGGAATGCAAAACTAAAGGCACATGGGCTGAAAATGAATACAGATAAGACAGTTATCATGGCAGCAAATGGGAGAATCAGAAGAAGCTGAGAAATTAGATAGGAGGGGAAAGTAGTAGTAGTGGAACAGTTTAACAGCTTCAAGTATCTGTGCGGGGAGGCTGAGGAGAAGGGAAGTCTGAAAAAGAAGGTGAAAGACAGAATCAGAGGGGCTGCAGCCAACTGGCAAGAAGTGTCAGGGATAGTGTATGCTAGAAGTATGCCAAAGAAACTGAAAAGTAATGTGTGAAAAACAGAGGTGTGACCAATATTATCACATGGTACAGCATGCAGCACAGTAAAGAGATAAAAGCTGAAAAAGCTAGTGGTGATAGAAATGGGTGGTAGGATGCACACTATAGTACAGATGAAGAAATGAGGACATCAGAGCAGAAACCAAAGCAGCTTCAATTACCAAGAAGATCAAAG